>NW_020837984.1:3586508-3871508 GCF_003676395.1 Aethalodelphis obliquidens | reverse complement strand
CTTTAATTAAAATAGTATTGGTTATACCAATAGTTAGCATGTCCTTAAGCAAATAATTTTTCCTTTAAACTATCTGAGATTCTGTGTCTTTTCTTCCCTAATTTCTCCTTCTCCTAAATAATAAACATTTATTGTATGATTACTATGTGTCAAGAACTTTTCTAAGCAATGTATTAATCCATTAGATACTTACAACAACCTTATGATGGAGGTGCTATAGTCATCCCCATTTTACAAATGAGGAAACTGAAGCAAAGACGTATTAAGGAACTTGCCCAAGATGGCAGAGCTAAGCACTGGCAGGCCAGGAGTCTGAAGTTTGGGTTAGAGAACTTCTAAAATAATTTTTAATTCTAAATTTATTGAATTTCCCGTGGTGGTGCCAAGGGCTCATGTAATAATTGATTGATGATTTATTGAGCACTTACTGTATGCCAGACATTGTGCTAGATGTAGATTTTATCAAAATGAAAGAAGGTTCAGAGTCTATTGGGAAGATAGCCATGTAATCTTACAACTGTTGGAACTCAGAAGAGAAAGCATGGACTGGCCAGGAAATGTCAGAAAAAGTGATATTAACGTGACTACGAAAGCGGGGGTTAGAGACTGACAGGTTAACAAAAGGAAGGGATCAGAACAGAGAGGACGGCATTAGCCAGGGAACAAGTGCGAGAGAGAGAGAATGCATTTGAAAAACTGAAAGTGTCTCAGCACGTTGTGTTCGGGGAAATATAGAAGGCAAGAAATGAAACAGAGTCAGCATCCTGAGTAGCCTCTTGGGCTGGATTTTAGCTCCTAGTGGATAGTGAGCTAGTGCGAGACTTTAAGGGATGGGAGGATAGAGTCCGATGTGTACTTTAGAAGTTGTATTCTGGCTCTGGTGTGGAGATTGGAGAGAAGGGTTGTGAAGCTGGGGTCTGGGAGTCCAGCTTTAAGAGTATGGAAATTGTTAGTTCACGCATTCATTTATGAAATTCTCTTAGTTTCTTCATTCACCTGTTTAACCTATATTTTGTGTGCTCACCACGCACCAGATACTGTTCTCAGTGCTTGAACGATATGAGTGAAGAAAACATCTTTGCCCTTGAGGAGGTTAAAGTCTAGTGTAGCTCAGGTATAATTACAAGGAAGGATTTGATGGGTTTGTGAGATATTTAGGAGGGAGAACTGATAGGACTAGTGGTTAGGACTGAATCGTGGCTTCTTAAAATAAGATCTGAAAACCCATGGAGTATCAATCCTGCATTAACAGAAAAGCATCCCAACAACTAAGAAGGGAATTGACCGCTTAAGAAAGCTAAGGGAACATAGTTAAACTGATTTCATGGGCACAGGGAATGGAGTGGGGAGGGGTCGGTGGCCGTTGGAAACCTTCCTGGGCCATCAGGACGGTTCATGAGACTGACGATTGCCAACTGCCTGCTACTTCTCCTGACCTTCAACCCAAGGGGTTTCCAAAGCAAAACTTCCTCTTGAAAGTTTTGATTTGCCATTTGGTGGAGGAATTAATATAATGTCACTGACAGCTATGTTCACGGAAGGGACTTCCTGAAAGCAGAATAATTGGACATAGAGGTTTTATACTGTGAGTTTAGATTTTCAGGCCTTACATAAGGCCTGAAAATTGTCCTTTGATCGTCTTTGCCAATCAGAGTAAGAGTCAGGCCCATTTATTGCCAACTTTAGAGAATAATATGTCAACTTTGTAAAAGAGAAGAAATAGCAAGTTTACAAAGACTTTAAATCACCCTGCACACTTTGCAACAAGTCTCAACAGGTAACAGTACTGCTGTGCCACACGTAGTCTCCTTGACCTGCCAAGGTGTATAAAGATCTATAGAAATAATCACCAGCAAAGAGAGGCTGGGTGAGTGGGTGGTTAGAACTTCAGCTCTTCAGGGCTCTTCAGGGCTCTTTCTAGCCTTGGTGTTGACTCATTTGAAGCAGACATTGGGTCAGATTCTTGACTCTTGTATGCCTGCCTGTTTGTCCATTGGGAGAAGGGGGAGAAAGGCAGTACTTGGCACCCAGACAGGGTTCATGAAGTGTTTTAAGAGTCTGAATTGAAAGGCTGTTAACGTCAAACAGAAGTGCATGGGATTCTATTTTTTTTATGGACAGCATGAATAAGAAGCGGAGGTGGTGTGACTGAAAATATCTCTGAATAAGAGTCTTTTCAGAAATGGGGGATGATTGGCAGAGGCCCAGAAGGTAGGGATGTCAAACATCTTGGCCCTGGCCATGGTCACTTGGCATCTAAGGGACAGCACTGGAGCTGGCCTCAGATCCTTGTAGGCTTGGAGCTGTCAGGAGGAGAGCAAGCAGAGAGCTCCCTCTCCACTGTTGGGACCCTATGACACGCTGCCGAAATAACTTTGATACCTTCGGGCTGTTCATACGAATTTCGGTAGTGCATCAGTCTTGGGGAGGTGAGTGATGAAATGCAAACCACAGAGAGAGAAAGAGTCTTTGTTTACTTTCCCTTTTCCTGGTATATGGCTAAGCAGGTTAAACACCTGTGAGAAGAGGGTGCTTCAGGGACACCCTCGTATGCAAATTGTTCCTGGGTGTCTTGGAGATTGCATGCCTCTCATGCAGTGATTAGTTGCCTCTTCATCACTGGCGAGGCTGGCAGCAAGGAGCAGGGCCTTCACCTGCAGGTGTTGCCATGGCAAAGGACACTTGGAAGAGATTCAGGCAACATTAGAAGGCAAAAGTGAAAATGAGAGTTGAGAGAAAATAGAAGCTGATTCAAGGAGATATTTGAGTGGATCAAACCGCCCTCTGCACAATAGCCATTGCCAAGGTCGATATCAACCCCACCTTTCTCCTCCTAACTCCCGAGGTTCTCCGAGTCCCGGTAATCTGGTGCGTAAGCTGTTGTTTAAAGTTAAAATTAAAAAAAAAAAAAAAATACAGCAAAGATTTATTGTTAGCACACTGCAAAATTTATTCTGCTCTTAGGAGACATGGTTTGGTTTCTTAATCCAAACAGAATTATTAAGTGAGAATTGGTTTATGGACTCTATTAAACAATTTCTTTTTCCGTATTTGAAATCAGCTAGCAAAGTAGCTCATTTTATCTAGTACACTGGATTTTTTTCTCTCATTACCACCTTCGTTACTGTCCACGTGGCTTTTAAGAAAGCCAAGCCACATTTCTCCTGCGTCACTTAAAGAGACTTTGCCTTAACTTTCCCCTGGCCTCCACATTGAATTTGATTTTCTGTGTTCCCACTTCTGCATTTTTGCCTATTATTTATAATAATCTGGTTTTTATTCACTAAGCTTCCCCAGAACTTGAAGATATTTATGGTCAGATTTTCTATAGGTCATTATCCTCTAAGTAAAATAGAACTACCTATTTCTCTCTATATTTTAGGAATTTCCAGTTAAAGCCAGGAACAGATTCCCTTTTTTTTTTTACTGATTGGTTAATCACTTTGTTATCTACATAGTGATGTTAATAATAATAATGACAGATATGTGTTGACTGCATATCCAGTTGTATCAGTATCCTTGGGGGTGAGGCCCAGGTAGAGGTACTATCTCAAAGCTCCCCAGCATTGAGGAACCCTGTGGTGTAGTAGGTTCATGGGGTGATTGGGAAGGCACTGCTTATTCCATGGTAGATATTCAATATGCATTGGTTTCATAAATTTCTTATGAGTTCTCGTAAAAAAAAAAAGAAAAAGGGCTTCCCTGGTGGCGCAGTGGTTGAGAGTCCGCCTGCCGATGCAGGGGACACGGGTTTGTGCCCCGGTTCCGGGAAGATCCCACATGCCGCAGAGCGGCTGGGCCCGTGAGCCATGGCCACTGAGCCTGCGCGTCCGGAGCCTGTGCTCCGCAACGGGAGAGGCCACAACAGTGAGAGGCCCGCGTACCGCAAAAAAAAAAAAAGTGCCGTGCCTCTAGTTGCCCTTTCTCTTTAGCAGGGCAGAGAGAACTGTTGGGATCATCTAGGCCTTAGAGGGGGAGCTGCGGGCTGTGAGCAATGTCTGTGGGTCTCTTCTTTACGTACCCTTCTGAATTGACTGAGAAGGGTCTCTTGGATGCTATTTCTACTAGGAAACAGATTTGAAAATAGGATGATGTTCCTTAAAATGGAAGGGCTAACAAGTAACTCAGGTGTATACAGTGAGACTGCATTGTTGGTAAGCACTTGGGCTGGGCGGAACCCTCTTCTGGGTATTGGAGTTACCAGTGCATTTTCTGAGCCTTTGATTTCATCTCATTTCTGTGGTCTCTGTAAAACTGAAGAGGAAAAGTGTTTTTTTTTTTTTTTTTACAATGAGCCTTCTCTATGTGATCTGAGGTGTGATTAACCTTGCGTTGGCCTTCATCTTAAAAGTCGGTTCAAGTAACAAAGGACCTTTACCAAGAAAGGTCAGTGGGGGGTTGCACTGTGACATCTGTTCTGAGCTAGAACCTGGAAAGGACTCCTAGGCCCCATGATGAGAAAATGTCATTTAAATGGACCAGGAGAAGAAAGGGCAGAAAGAAATGAAGTGGGTCTGGCACTGAAATCTAGTTTTCCTATATCCAGAGGTTAATGTATTTCCTAAGTTTGCCACGTGCAAAGAAAATCGCCTCCTAAGTGAGTACTAATGCTAACATTATTTGATGGTTTGAAGGTCAGCATGGTAAAATTTGCCAAGCCATTTTTCTAGATATATTGTCTACCTGGAAAAAGTCAAGTACAAAGATTGTCATAGATTTTCTGAATATTCTAATCAAATTTTGATCCAGTTGTACTGTTTAAACCCACTGTCAACATGCCGACACACACTGTGTGAAGCTGAGGTGCAAGAGTGATTTGCTCTCCACTGATCATCTCCTTTATTCCACATTGACACTGTCATATAGAAAGGCCCAGAAGTTCTTTGGGACAAAAAGGATTAATGCCAAAGTTGAATGAGTTACAGCCATTGCCACCTAATTAAAATGATTTTGTGCCATTTGCTTTTGTTGGGCAGGATCCACACACAATATAATTTTAATCCTGTTTATATACGCTCTTGGGATAGATTTGAGATGAGCATTGCCATTTAAGTGAGGTTAATCAAGCATACTGTAGTCAGCTTTTGTTTTTCCATTGTATGTGAAAGGTGACCACTGCAGATGGGTTACCCAACTGGCCGCTTACTCTCTGAACAAGAAGAGGTGGTTTTCAGTGTCTGATCATTAACCCAGCCTCAGCCCCAGCGACTCTTGCTGCCTAGTCCTTGGAATGGTACAGCTGTTGTCAGTCACAGAGGAGAACTCTAGTGAGGCCCTGCTTTGCTTTGGCTGTGTTTACATGCCTCTACACAAGGGGAGGGGAGGGAGAAAAAGAGAAAAAAAAATACAACTCCCCTAAAAAGCAAACACCATTTTTTGTATGCCTGGCTCTGTTTATGTATATAAAATGGACATTATGGTGGAGTGAAAAAGACCCTCGTAAAAATCCTTCTTGAAAACTATTGTTGCTGACAGCCGTGACCTCTGTGAGTCTGCATGTTTACCCATAATTCATAATTAACAAAGACATTAGAACTGCCACAGGAGAATTCTGGGCTTTATTTCTTTCTAACTGGGCAGTACTAATGCTGGAAGTGCTCCCAAATCAGTGATTTAACATTTCAGGAAATCTTGGAGAGGCAGCAGAAGCCTCCTTATATAGCTCATACGCTGGGACTTTGGTGATACAAATACGGCCGAGATAATTATTCAGTTCTCGTTATTGCTGTAGCTCTGCACCTGATCCCCGAGCCATTAGAGCACTCTGCAGGTTATTACAACTATCAAACATCAAGGTCTCTTTTCTAGTCTCTTGACTATGTGGTTATCATTTTACTTCTTTTAAATCCCCCATCTGCATAGAAAGCCTCTGTGTTTTTCACTGAGATCTGCTCACAGCCTCCCCTCCGCACCCCCTTCTTTATTGCTCCCTAAATGGAGCCCTTTTCTTATCAGCATGTTAGCATAAAAATATAAACCTCACGCTTCTCCACTTGTATTGTTTTTATACCCTCTCTCTTGTTTGATTTTCTCTTTGAGGCTGTGCACACCTACACTTTAATTTGGGAAGCAAATGAGTCAGTGGAGGAGAATTCTCTCAAGCTCAAGGAAGCCACGATAATGTAATCTCATATGACGGGAGTTGTCCGTGTCCATGTTTAACCTTCTGCTTAGTTGAGGACCCTCTTGACTTTATTGTATGTTTCTGCCTATTGCTGCAGTATTTCAGATGGTACCAAAACATAGCAGATTACAGGAGACTACAGTGACAACTTGCAAAAAGTGGTTTTGTATTGTGGGTGTATTTAACAATTCATTATGTTTTAATCTTTTCACCAGAAAGTGTACCCTTTCTTGGCATTTAACGTGAAGTAGTCTCTCTGATGGAATACACTCAGTTTTGGTTACAATCTAGTGGTGTAATAAGTTTCCTTCTAATACTTTTCTAGACAAACTATAGCATGATCAAAACCAGACAGCTCTGAATATTCTGGGCACTGTGTCAGCTATCCAGGGGCAGACAGTCACTTATGATATATAAAGATAATACTATAAATTAAGAGTCTGAAGCAGACCTCTGTGAATTGCATCTTAAGTGAAAGCAAGTTGCTATTTCTGGATGTTTTTACACAGCCCCACTCCCCTTAGAAATCTTTATTTTGCGTGTGATCTCCACCAAACACCTGTAAAAAAGGCATTCCACCCACTGCAGGCCTATCTGATGAAAAAGCTAATCCACAAGGGGTGAGGGGCAGTCACAGACAGTATGGTGGGGCTAAGAAACATATGGCTTCCTCACTTAATATTGCTGCACAGTTGTTCCACACCATATTCCCTTAAATGGGCATTAACTCTGTAGCCAAATTAGCAGACTATAAAACAAATGAAAATAGAGGCATTTTTTGGTATTACAAAGCTCCCCCCTCCAAAACCATGAAATATGACTTAACAGTGTCTATCAGGTGTGTGTGTGTGTGTGTGTGTGTAGTATGTTGCATATAAAAAATGATATATGCTTTAATCTGTACTTCGCTTAATCAGTCTATACAGAGACACCATCTGATTTTTCTGACTGATGGAAGAGACTGGTTCCTTTCAGGATCTCCTTCTGTCCCTTTCTGCTGAACTAAGAAGGTTTTAAATACATAAAAAATCATGTTCTCCTCTTTTGTTAACTTCCTGGTGATGTGTATTTTTTTTTCCTTAGGCACTAAGGAGTATAGATTTCAACACGAAATATATGTATCTATTAGTGTAAATTCATGTAGGTCAACTATAAAAGTAAATCAGTAAGTAGCATTGTTGTGAATTAAGTTTCCCCATAATCAGTGACAGGGATAAGAGTGCTTTACTCTGGGAACCTTGTTTTACTGGTGAATCATTTGAATACTGTTACGGGCTTCCCATGTTGTATGTACTTTCATATTTGCTACTATATGCAATCCTTTTCTTATACGTTGATCCTTAATATGAGAATTTTTGAGTCAAAATCTTTCTAATTACCTAGTCCGGCCCTCTTATTTAAGGAGAAAACGGACCCAGGGAAGCCAAAGAACTTGCTTAAAGTCACACAGTCAGCTAGTTCATGGCAGACTTTGGTTCTGGTCCCTTGGCCCTCATCTTCTTTCTATAACACGTTACTGCTTCCAGTAATTATATAATTATTTAAATCCTCAAAGCAAGGAAGAACACTTGTGAGTTTTCCTTCCAGAAGAAATGATGATTTGTTCTTAGCCATCCATTCTCTCATTGGTGAGAAAAATGCATAAATTTGCAAGATGGTGGGCCACCAATATGGCAAAGACGTTTTCTTTGTATGACAACCAACTGACCCTTAAATGAATTGAACCTATGACCCCCTTCCTCATTAGCTCCAAAAAAGCTAACTAGCCCAGAAACAATTGTTACAAGCAAGCTACAACACAAATTCACCATGTTATTCCTGTGGGATTAATTAGAGAGCTAAAACAATGCTTTATCATTGAAAGACATACAAAATCATATTGTTATGTTCTTCTGGCTTGTGAACCTCTTGAAATTTTATGCAAAATTTTATGTAAGAGCAAATATACATTGCTCTTGGGAGAGGGTTCCAAGTTTCCGTAAGATTTTCACAATATGTATGTGTGATCCAAAATAGGTTAAAAACAATTGTTCATGCTCCAGTGATTTGTGCTGATGTCATCCCTGGTGTTGGTACTCTACCAAACACACAATAATTGCATTATGCTTTGTTAAACTGGAGGAATATATTATTTCTGTTTTTTCCTTGAGGAGAAAAGAAGGAATAGCAAGTAAATATACACATGTGGCCCTTATAATTAGCACTAAATCAATAAAGGCTAATTTGGGATATTATGAAAATTTAGTTAATGCTAGTTTGAGTAGAGATGGATATCACCCAAGTCTTGAGTGCTGACTTCGGGACACAAGGAGAAAAATAATTCTGCAGCCTGGAGTGTGGGGCACATGATGGTATCCAGGAAAAGGAGAGTAGAACAGGCAAAGAATAAAATACTCAAATATTCGACAGCATCTTTAACTTACTTGGATGCTATGTAAGAAATAAATTGTCAGTAGGACCTTCCTAGTCATCAGGGGGTTAAAGCACTATAAAGAAACTTGCATATGTACTTTGTTATCCAAGACACAGATAGAGAGATGTCATTCTACTGATATATTACATAAATCATGGTGCCAGCCAGAAAAACAACAGATGACCAATTTGTACAAAGCATTTTTTCCTTATGTTACATTTATTTAAAATACATTAAATCGTTGTGCTAAAATTGAGGCAGCTGGCAGTCCAGGCAACCTTATAAGATTTGTGTTTTCTGGACCCAGGCCCATTCGTTTGGAAAGGTGGATTCATTGGGCTAGTATATTTGCTTAGTCATATGCCAAGCCCTTGGGGGAGTGCAGGTAGTCCAGAATTTACCATGCATTCATTTTTTTGCTCTTATCAGGAATCTTCTGACAAATGGAAGTCAGATGGTTGATACCCATTTACTCCCAAGTGAAGTCACTAATTAATGGTAACGAGGCTCAACCCAAAGAAAAAGACTCAAATGGGATGGAATCTGAAATATCTGGCTGTATTCCAGGGGCCTCTTCTCTCTTTTCATGTTCGTTGACATTGATGTGATGCCTAGTTGACCTTAGGAATAAAAGTCAAGTCTGAGTTGAGTAGGTTTATGTAAACTGATTAAAGCATGGGCCATGTTTTAGGAATTTTAGGGTTTGCTGCTGCATTTTTTTTTAAAATTTTTATTGTGGTATAGTTGATTTACAATGTTGTGTTAGTTTCAGGTGTACAGCAAAGTGAATCTGTTATATGTATGTCCACTCTTTCTTAGACTCTTTTCCCATATAGGCCATTACAGAGTATTGAGTAGATTTCTCTGTGCTTTACAGTAGGTCCTTATTAGTTATCTATTTTATGTATAGTAGTTGTGTATATGTCAGTCCCAGTCTCCCAACTTATCCCCCCACCCCTGCTCCCTTACCCCCTGATAACCATAAGTTTATTTTCTACATCTGTAACTCTATTTCTGTTTTGTAGATAAGTTCATTTGTAACCTTTTTTTTAAGTTCCACATATAAACGATATATGATATTTGTCTTTCTCTGTCTGACTGACTTCAGTCAGTGTGAGCTTTCATCAGATTCTTAATGGGACTGATAACCCCCACAAAAGCATAAGAACCACTGGTGAGGGTTTTGTAAATACTCAGTTAAGTCAGCTTCCAACGTCTTTTAATCACATTCAAAACTAATACTGGATAAACCAGAGCCAGAACATAGAAGCCCATTTCAAGTGGTCCAGTCTCACATTTCTGCACCTTGTTTAGTGACAGCTTAACCTCTAGGGATGCAGTGTTCTTAGAGGGTTTTGGTAGTGTGAATACCTACATAAAGTGGTCATTCGAATGTGAAGGTGTTGCTTTCAACAGAGTTTTCTTCCCTGTTGGCCAATAATCTGAGGATGGAAGAGATTTCTTCAAGAAGCTGAATCTTGAAAATTGAAGTCACCCAAAGTGATAGGATTGTATTTGAATTCAACGACTATTTTTGTGTCACTACTGTATTCACAACATGCCAGAAACATATTTGGTAAATTTTTAAGGACTTACATTTTTTTTTTCTTAGGATATTGAATTCAGCATAAGAAAGAAATACAAAACAAAGTCTGTTCTCAGTTTATGATTGTCATGGAGAGATTTGTATTTTGGGGAGCCATGCAAACAAAGAGCAGTTCCAGACCTTGAATTGTACCCAGTTGAATGTCCTAATAGAATATTTGAGATAGACAGAGACGGCCGTAACTGGTTAGAAAAAGGAGAGGTTATGGAAGATCATTTACCTAAAGAGGTCATTATGGAAAGTCTCTATAAAGGGTATTGTTGGAAGAGGTAGGAATTGAAATAAGTTCTAAACTGTAGAGAAGATTTAGATGTGTAGAATTGGGAGAGCACTTAATGGTGTTGGCTGGTAATGAGATCATACTGTCACCATTAGAGTGAATATAAGGTGAGTTTTATTTGTGAGTCCTTTAAAAAAAATAGGTTAGTGGCTTCCACACTGGAGATGGACCAAAAAAAAAAAAAAAAAAAAAAGAAGCAGAAGAAAGGAATTGAATTTTTTTCTTTAAAAACTAAGGGTGTGTTACAAAGTAATGCAGTCAACCTTGAGGAATTGAAAATGTTTCCACCAAGAGTGAGAACTGGAAAGGGCAGAAGTCAAATGCTCTTAAGAGTTGTATTAGAGATAGATCCACTTCAGTGCTAGAATCCACTTAAGCAGAACATATTCATGAAGGAGTACCCAGGATTGGGAACCCAGAACAAGAATATTCTCTCAATGAGTAGCTTTGGTTGACTTTTAAAAGATTGAGACAACCCTGGGATTTCTTATTTTCGTCTCAACTAACAGATATATTATTTATATACTGTTAATTAGACATATTACAATGTATATATAGGAAGATTAAAGTATGGTAGGATAAAGTAGAACATATATGCTAGTAGAATACCCCAAAATTAGTAACCAAGAACCTTGTGAAAGATTAAACTATTTATTAGAGTCTGAATTTTTAATTGATTTGAAATCATGTCCAACCATTTTTTCCCACTTGGATGTATGACACATCTTGAAAATTATCAAGGTTTTAATGGCAAAAAGAAAGGAATTATGTAGATCTCAGTCTTCTACAAAATGATCAAAATCAGAACTGTGGCTAAGTTTAAGAGTCTCAGTTTACTGTAACATTAATTTCTTTCCTTTTTCTTTCCCCTTCCCTCTCCCTTTCCCCTACTCCCTCCTCTTCTGATTCTTTCTGAGTTAGAATTTGAATTCTTGAATTATCAGGAATAGTTTCCTCATGCAAGGGGACTATACCTTTCTGCATTTTAGTAGGATGTAAAATTTTAGGCAATTTATCATAAAATCATTGATCTCCATCCTATCTGGATATACCAGGCATGGTCAAGGATAACAGTAGAATATAGAGGTTCAGTGTTTAGGCTTTGGAGTCAGAAGAACTTGAACTTGAATCCTGGCTTCTTCACTTACATGTTATGGTCAGATTACTGAGACTCTTGGGGTCCCAGTTTCCTCATCTGTTAAGTGGGTGTTATCATACTTCACAGATTTGTTGCAAATATTAAATAAGATAACATACGCAGAGCACTTCATACAATGCCTGGAACACAAAAAGCCTACAGTAAATTGTACCTTTTGATACAGCACTCACACCTGACTTTAGACTTGGCTCTTCAGTTGTGGCTATTATATTAGCCTGGCCAGTGGAACATCTGAGAGACATTTTACCATCACTTCCACATTAAAAAATTGTATACTAGACTTTAGGAAATAGATCCTATTTGATTATTGACTACATCCTTGAGAAATAATTGTGTAAAATGTAGACTCAGCCTTGCTCTGCACCTGGTCCTTTAGAATCCTTCTCCCATTCCTCCTCTTCAGCAGGGAGCAACTTAGTATTGCTGAATTTGTAGTGATGTTACAGAACTCCTGGATGATAAATCCTTCAAATTGGTTAGCGTGCATATTTGGTGGCTTTTTTTTCCCTGACAATCTTAATATCTGTTTTTAATATATGCAATCCATGCCCTAAATGCTGATGAGCTAAGTTGGAGATCGAATAATTCTCTTGGGTGTAGAACATACATTTTTCTTTAAGAAGCGCTCAAATAAAGATCTACAAGACAGCTTCTCTCAAGTGGGGAGAAATACCTGCCTTACAGATTGGCCAGAATAGATATTTATCTGATTAACTGTAACTGTCCTCAAAAGTAACTCATACATCTAAACTCTTTAAGTGGTATATAGGAACTGAACCGTTAGAATCAATGAGAGTTGAGTAACTAAAATCTCATGCCATGCTTTAAAGCTAAAAAGCTTATCCAAAAAACCCCCCAAACCTCCCAAAGCCACTGACTGTATTTAGCCCAAACATTGTGGAAAATCATCTCAGCTCCTTTGGTAGATAATGTGCATTGACATAAAAGCTAAGTACAGTTCACAGAACTTGAGAACTTTCTGACATTTGAGTGAGATAATGCAATTGTGAGCTTTAAAACGGTAGTCTACGTGTATGTTTGTTTGACAATCTGAAATGTTTCCAAGAGGCCATTAGGGCCTAATGCACAGAATGAAATTTGCAGTTTTGCCCAAACATGCCTTTAGAAGACATGACATTCTCCAGTGACTCTACTGTTACAGTCTGACAGGTCACCTCTTATTCACATCCTAGATTGTTTTCTCTCGTTACCTCTCCATTTCAGTTTTGTGTTTTCTTTTCATATTCTCCAAAGCAGAACTATTTGCTTTTCAAATGCGTCCTACAAAAAAATCAAGCATCTTTGTAGCTATGCTTCAGTGGTGACACTGGCTGAAGAAAGCAAGGGATTTTGAAATGGGAGCCAAAATATCCTGGCACTTCAACTGTACACCAGGGACTAAAATCCTAGACCTGTCCTTCATGTGCCACATTGTGATTGGTGACTGTGGCCAAAATGTTGCGTAAACTCACTCCCTGTTCTAGGAATATGGGAACATGTTTCGGAATTTAGGCTCCATTGCTCGTCATGGGTATATTTGCGTGTCTTCTTGGGGAAATGGTCTTAAAAACAGAAAGAGTCAGTCCTCAGGCTTTTCTTTGGTCACTTTGGTGGAGGGGAGTTTTAGAAAAGCGGCTGAAAGCTGGAGGCATGCAGCTGGTTTTGTGCTTCCTTGAGGCTTTTTCACTGCCTGTCTTTAGCATCTTCGCTTCATTGCCCACGTGTCGCCTGCGCTTAGCCATGAGGTGATATATCCTCTTCCATTCCAAAAACATTGATCTAAGTCTTCCTCCTTCCATTTTTTAATAAATCTTAGTGAAGCAATGTAACATTCCAGGTCAGTCCTGTAGAGCTGTTCTGGCCTCACCGGAGTTGCTGCTGCAGAGCATGGAAACTTGCTGGCACAATATTGCAAAGCGACTCTGTGGGGGCTGGATGACTTCCAGCCAGCAATGAACCATGGCCAAGAAACGCCAATACGGATAATGCAAACAAGAGAGATTTGGGGCACATTTTGATTTAACCATCTGATTTAATTGACAGAATAAATGCACCTGTCAACGGGTAATATTCTTGTGATTAGTTTTGGCTGTGATGATGAGATGATGTTAAAAGAATGTCAGAACAACCTGTCCTGGGACTCTTACAGGCAGTTTTGAGCTAGGGAAGGTCAGTTTTTAGCTAGTTAGAAGAAGCAGGGTGATCCTTCTGTAACGTGAGGGTATTTTATGGAGACGGCAAATGTTTTATTTGACGTTTTCCCTCTGTGCTTAGCCTTCACCACAAATCAGACCAGGAAGGGGATAGAGGCACACAGAAGTAATTGGCTTTTGAATCACTCTCTGTGGCTACTGGGGATAGTCGTCATTTGGAAATGGAAAACTCAAGTTGTTAAGCCGAAGGCTGCGGCCCGAGTGGTCTTTCTTCCCCCTCCCCCGCCCCGGGTTGTGGTTCTTTAGCTGCTAGAGTAAGCTCTTGAAACAGAATTTCAGTGGGATGAGAATTCAAAGAGGCTTTTACGTCCTGTCTTATTCAGAGAAAATGTGGTAATTTATGAACTTAGAACAAGTATTTTAATTAATACTCGCTCGTTCCTTCATTAACCCTTTGCAACCCAACCCCAATCTCCTCTTGGGAAATTGTGCTCCTGACGTTGCTAATGACTGAATAAGCAACTCTAATACCCTTCTCTTGGCTCTCAGTATCTGCTTTCTGTGCAGTTTAACACTGTTGACCTTTCTCTCATTTTTGAAACTTTCACTTCCCTTGGCTTTCCGCATTGAACTCAGATCTCTATTTCTTGGTCTCCTCCACTGGCGACGCATTCTTTATCTACTCTGTGTAGCTGTTATCCAGATTCTTAGGTCTGGACACCTTCTATTTTCTCCCCTCATTTTTCCTTCTGAAGATTTCCCCCCATTCCTATGGTGTTCCTCCTCCTCCTTCTTCCACAGATGCTTCCTAATTTACCTTCCAGAACAGAGTCTATACCTAATACCTGGTCACATAATCAGTGGACAGCAAGATGCATCCCAGACTGACCAAGTTGTTCTGACTTTTCCATTTCTATTGCTAAACATTATCCCGGATAAACCACAATCTCTAAATCATGAAACAAAACTTTTTGGAATAGAAATCCCTTTACGTATCTGATAAAGGCTGTGGATTTTCTTCTCAGCAAACATTTACACAAACATATATACACGGGTGGTTCCTAAACTCTTTGAATTCTATCCCTTAGCATGTTGAGGGATCACTATCTTTGGATTAATAACACCTGCTCTGAGCATCTTTGAATCCTTTTATTTTTCTCCTTCAGCCAGCCAGCGACCAAGTCCTGTAGCGTAGTGTTTCTCAAAAGCTGGACTGTAAACCAAGAATCACTTGCTTTTTCTCACCCTTCCCTCCTTGAATCAGAATCTGTTTGGATGAGACAAGGAAGCATGTGCTGTTTAAAATAGGCACGACCTAGTCTGAGATCCACTGCTACGGAGTGTGCTTTTCTAGCGCACTTTCCTTCCACTGTTTCCTTTATGTTCTTACTGACAGCACCCCACTGCCACTTTCATTACCTTTCACCTGGGATGTTGTAATAATTACTACCACTACTGATTGCCTACTTAATGCCAAATGCTTTTCATGCATTATCTCATTTAATGGTCACAAGTCCCTAGGAGGTAAGCACTATTAACTCATCCTATCGTTGTGGAAAATCAACCTAAGAAAGGTTAAGCCAGTTGTTCAAAGCTACACAGCTAGTAAGTGGTTGTGCTGCAGTTCAAATCTCGAGTTATCGAGTTCCAAACTTTGGATGCTTCTCCAGGGCACCCCACTGCCTCTCATTGCTGTAGCCTCTCTCCCTTTTATCTGTCTCTGCATAATTAATTAGTTGTTTTCAGATTTATTTTACTGAAGACAATTTCTGCCAACTTCAATAATAATTTTTTTTTTACTTGGGGTGTAGTTGTTTTACAATGTTGTGTTAGTTTCTACTGTACAGCGAAGTGAAGTGGAGTTCCCTGTGCTATGCAGCAGGTTCTCATTAGTTACCTATTTTATACATATTAGTGTATATATATGTCAATCCCAATCTCCCAATTCATCCCACCCCCTCCTTTCCCCTCTTGGGGTCCATACGTTTGTTCTCTACGTCTGTGTCTCTATTTCTGCCTTGCAAACTGGTTCATCTGTACCATTTTTCTAGATTCTACATATATGTATTAATATACGATATTTGTTTTTATTTTTCTGACTTACTTCACTCTGTATGACAGTCTCTAGGTCCATCCACGTCTCTACAGATGACCCAATTTCATTTCTTTTTATGGCGGAGTAATATTCCATTGTATATATGTACCACATCTTCTTTGTCCATTCATCTGTTGATGGGCATTTAGGTTGCTTCCATGTCCTGGCTATTGTAAATAGTGCTGCAGTGAACATTCTGATGCACGTGTCTTTTTGAATTATGGTTTCCTCTGGGTATATGCTCAGTAGTGGGATTTCTGGGTCATGCGGTAATTTTATTTTTAGTTTTTTAAGGAACCTCCGTACTGTTCTCCGTAGTGGATCTATCAGTTTACAGTCCCACCAACAGTGCAAGAGGGTTCCCTTTTCTCCACACCCTCTCTAGCATTTATTGTCTGTAGAATTTTTGATGATGACCATTCTGACTGTTATGAGGTGATACCTCATTGTAGTTTTGATTTGCATTTCTCTAATAATTAGTGATGTTGAGCCTCTTTTCAAGTGCCTCTTGGCCATCTGTATGTCTTTTTTTGGAGAAATGTCTATCTAGGTCTTCTGCCCATTTTTGGATTGGGTTGTTTGTTTTTTTGATATTGAGCTCCATGAGCTGTTTGTATATTTTGGAAATGAATCCTTTGTCCGTTGATTCGTCTGCAAATATTTGCTCCCATCCTGAGGGTTGTCTTTTCATCTTGTTTATGGTTTCCTTTGCTGTGCAAAAGCTTTTAAGTTTCATTAGGTCCCATGTGTTTATTTTTGTTTTTATTTTCATTACTCTAGGAGGTGGGTCAAAAAAGATTCCTATGTTTTTCTCTAAGAGTTTTATAGTCTCTGGTCTTAGATTTTTGTCTTTAATCCATTTGGAGTTTATTTTTGTGTATGGATGGTGTTAGGGAGTGTTCTAATTTTATTCTTTTACATGTAGCTGTCCAGTTTTCTCAGCACCACTTATTGAAGAGACTATCTTTTCTCCATTGTATATCCTTGCCTCCTGTGTCATAGATTAGTTGACTGTAGGTGCATGGGTTTATGGGTTTTCTATCCTGTTCCTTTGGTCTGTATTTCTGTTTTTGTGCCAGTACCATGTCTTGATTACTGTAGCTTTGTAGTATAGTCTGAAGTCAGGGAGTCTGATTCCTCCAGCTCCAGTTTTTTGTTTTTTGTTTCTTGATTGCTTTGGCTGTTTGGGGTCTTTTGTGTTTCCATACTAATTGTGAAATTTTTTGTTCTAGTTCTGTGAAAAAGTCCATTGGTAGTTTGATATGGATTGCATTGAATCTGTAGATTGCTTTGGGTAGTACAGTCATTTTCACAGTGTTGATTCTTCCAATACAAGAACATGGTATATCTCTCCTTCTGTTTGTATCACTTTTAATTTCTTTCATCAGTATCTTATAGTTTTCTGCATACAGGTCTTTTGTCTCCTTAGGTAGGTTTCTTCTAGGTATTTTATTCTTTTTGTTGCCGTGGCGAATGGGATTGTTTCCTTAATTTTCTTTTTGATCTTTCATTGTTAGTGTATAGGAATGCAAGAGATTTCCGTGCATTAATTTTGTGTTCTTCAACTTTACCAAATTCATTGACTAGCTCTAGTAGTTTTCTGGTGGCATCTTTAGGATTTTCTATGTATAGTATCATGTTATCTGCAAACAGTGACAGCTTTTTCTTTTCCAATTTGTATTCCTTTTATTTCTTTTTCTTCTCTGATTGCATGCTAGGAATTCCAAAATCTATGTTGAATAATAGTGGCGAGAGTGGGCATCCTTGTCTTGTTCCTGATCTTAGAGGAAATGCTTTCAGTTTTTTACCATTGAGAATGATGTTTGCTGTGGGCTTCTCATATATGGCCTCTATGATGTTGAGGTAGGTTCCCTCTATGCCCACTTTCTGGAGAGATTTTATCATAAATGGGTGTGTAATAAATTATATCACCTTACATTGTATTTGTTTTTTCTGTCTTTCCATTAGACCACAAGATCCTTAAATTCATGGGCTATGTCTACCCTGATGTAGAGGAAGAACCCAACAAATGTTTTGAAGAAATAATATCTTTACATTATGAGAAAACTTTAGTGATCTCATATTGGCCACTGAGTAATTTCTAAGCTGCTTAGTGAGTCATTCAAGCTTCCGTATTAGATTTGATCCCTCTTTTCCTTATCTAACATGTCCTGTGTTGTAGTCAAGTATACTTTCCCAGATGTGCTCTTTGCTTTCTTCCTTTTATCTTTGCTATTCTCTTGGTCTAAGAATTCTTTCTGATCTCTTTTATTATTGAATATTACAGGTCTATCAGGCCTTAAACACAGATTTCACATTTCTGTGAGGGATTTCCTATTCTTTTCCTGTTCCAAATCTGATTTATTTTCAGAACCGTTATAGAACTTTGCATCATCTTTAAGCTACTAGTTTTATTGTTTCTATTGTATATAGTTGTGCTCATATATAATTTGGCCCACATTTTAAATCTATTAATAACAGTGTAATGTCTTACTCATATTTGGAATTTCTGTATATCTACAAGAGTGACTTGCATATAGAAGATACATAACAACTTACTGAATATGTCACTTGTCAGAAATTCAGTGTGAGAAAATTCGATAAAATAGTATATGCATAAAATATGTTTAAAAGGTTTAAAGATATTTTTCCAACCAACCATACTTATGACTCTTTACATTATGCCCAGTTCTTGGATGAATAAAGATCAATTAAAAAAGTTTTAGAGAAGACATCTTTGTTATGCCAGGTGGGATGGTTATCTAAATATCTTTAAACATGGTATTTTTGATGCCCCAAGTGAATTACTGGCAGATCCTCAAGTCCCAATAATCAACAGCACCTACACATCTACAGACTTGTCCATATTGGTATATTTAAACTTTTACTTGGTGGCCATTTTCCCATTATCCTAGCACTTTAGGATAACTTTGGTTTCATGCCTCTCCAACAAGCTTACAGGCAAATCAAAATTGATAATGTGGGTGGACTTTGAGTCCCAGACATCTCTGTGATGTTTTGAATCTGGACTGTTAACTGACTGTCAGGGGTAAGATATATGGTGACTTGAATTAGATTTGAATCTTGGGCCCCAGAGTGAAAGATAAGTTACTTTAAGATATGCTTTAGCAAAAGAAAAGGGACAGTATGCTGACAATTTAAGAAGTATAAGTAATAACTTAGGTTCCCTTGAATTCAAATGGCCTTTCAGTAAAAGAACTAAACGTTGGGACACTTGGCTCACCAATCTGTAGAGATGAGATCTGTGGGAGTAACCTGGCAAGCTATTGGATGACACTGCTATCTCACCAACTTGCAGCTGATTACAAAGAATGGAAGTTCTCTAATGACAGACTCAGTGGTTTAACATACCACTAAACAAAGGGTTGGGAAAAGCTAGGGTTGATTGCAGATGCTCTCGGTAGCAAGAGGCTTTAAGCCTTATGCTTAAGTCATTGAAACCAGATGTTCCAATAGCGGACACTGGAGCAGAGAGGCAGAGAGTGACTGAGTCCAAGCACAACTTACAGTTGCCACATTCTCCAGCACCGTTTTTTTTTTTTTTTTTTTTGCGGTACATGGGCCTCTCACTGTTTCGGCCTCTCCCGTTGCGGAGCACAGGCTCCGGACGCGCAGGCTCAGCGGCCATGGCTCACGGGCCCAGCCGCTCTGCGGCACACGGGATCCTCCTGGACCGGGGCACGAACCTGTGTCCCCTGCATCGGCAAGCGGACTCTCAACCACTGCGCCACCAGGGAAGCCCTCCAGCACCATTTTGACCCAACTGGGTGAATGGTGGAGACTTAGTAAGGAGCTCGAGAACTGATCATTCACAAATTCAGTTTGACAAATTTACATGAGAGAGCACGAGTGGAGATAATAGTATGGGAAAGCCTTGAGAACATAGATTACATATGTATTACATAAACATAACATGAAAGGGATACGTTATGTTCATAGTTATTAGCACAGAGGCTTGATTTTCTTCTGGATTATTGCGTGAAGGTGATAATCTAGGTTTGGTACATTTTTTGGTACATTTACATTTTCTGTAAAGGACATTATTCTGTAAATATTTTAGGTTTTATGGGCTACATACAATATCTCCCTCCTTTTTTTTTCTCTTCCTCATCCTGCTCATCTTTCTACTCCTCTACCTTTTCCTCCTTCCTCTTTAAGAATGTAAAAACCATTCTTAGTTCACAGGCCATACAGAAACATGCCACAGACTGCATTTGGCCTGTGAGCCATAGTTTCCTGACCCTTGTTTGAGCTAATTGAACACTCTAGTAAGTAAACAGTTTCCATACCAACAATGAATGGATTTATAATAGTCACAGAACTGCGACTCCTAAATTTATGTCAGCCAACATTTACTTTTATTTTTGATTATTGTTCAAAATCTAAAAATACTTTATAATAAGTAATATAAGAATTAGTTATCATGTATTAAAATATAATTATAGAAAATAACTTGGGATACATATTTTTAACCCAAGTAAGTATTAAGCACTGTAAATATCAAAAAATTACTTTCAGAAATTGGAGAATGGGCTCCAAAATGAAGTTTACTTTAATTGAAGATGTAGAGACATACTTGAATATTTGGTATACTAATTCATCACTGTTGTAAAAATAATCCCACACAAAACCATCCTGTGGCTGCCTAGCTTAGTTTTTATGTGTTTCTAAGGTCTGAGTCATAGGTTTCCTTTTCATGTTTCTGTCCTTGACCGCCTTCCCTATCTCTATTTGTAGCTCCTTTGGTTTACCATAAAATTCTCTGTTAAAATTATTTTGCATGGCACAAATGCATAAACCATGAGTGCTAAAGTGTAGAGTTGGTGTTTTATTTGGTTTTTGAGGTCATTGAGACAATAGTGTATTTACTGATTGGTTTTCTTTCGTACTTTAATTCAGAATATCCAGGTATTGAGTATAGAGAGCAAAGAATAGGTTAAAAACAGTTCTTCAAGTGGTTAATGTGCATCAGCCTTCTTATTAGTAGAGCTTGAAAGATGAGGAATGAAGAACTAATAGGTAAAATGAGGGGCTGAAATCATTACAAAAAATAATAGAGTGTGGAAATAGGATTTGATAGTTTCCCCTGTAGGACTGTTACAACCTCCAAAATAGTTTTCCCCTGCCAATATTCTTACTGCAGCAATACGTAAGAGAAGACATTGCCAGCCTATCAGATAATATACATTTGGAAATATACTTTAAGTTTGATGGGAATGGTTGTTTTGAATAAGTTGCAGAAATTATTTTCATATTTGAATGCGGTTATCTGCAAATCCCTGCAAAGGCTCTTCTATCCTCAGATATTCATTAATTGTGAAGATAGAGTGATTCAGCTATGTTTTGAACTGTGAGTGTATGACACCACCCCAGTCTTGAATTTATTTTATATTGAGAAGTGTTCTACTATTTGTGATGCTAATTCTTGAGAATTTTGTTTTTATACTAGAGCTTCTTCCCCATACAGCATAAAAAAAATGAACCTTTTATAAACAAATATGTACTATTCAGCAGTAAGATAGGGCTATTTCTCATTATTTTTATGGAGCAGTCATTAAGGTTAGACAGTCAGAAAGGGGGCGGAACATGGAAAAGACCAGTTTTGAAAGTTATTTCCTTACCTGTAGATTAGTGTATTTGCGACCAACTTTTCACTGGCATCAATGTTAACACGACGACTTCAGTTTCAAGTAAAGGAGAGAATAAAATTAGACCTTATTTTCCAATTTATATAAACAGGGTTATTCCAGCCCCTTGTTTCCCTTGTTCTTGACATAACACTCCTTGCTTCTGTGTCTGTGGCGTTCTGATATGATACCTGGAAGTTAGCTGACAAGAGCTTTAAATTTGCATTCAAGTGAATTTTTTACATTTTCATAGAGGAGTCTTAAAAATCAGGAACCTTTCAGACTCAAGGAGATGAAAATATAAGAGCAAAATGTACAAGTTGGTATTTTTGAACATGTATGTACAAAAACATGCAACCTGCAGATCACAATACTGCAGAGATTCTCTTTGCTTTTTCCACATATGAGATGCCTGGGTTCACCACTTTATAGTACTAAGAAAAGTTCGAAACTTTTATATTTTTCAAATTTGCTGGTTCCTAGAATAATAGTGTATATCAAAGAAGAGAAAAGCTGCCCTTAAAAGAAGCACATACTTTAATTATCCTGGCAGATTGCATCTTGAATGTTTAGGCTGTTGTCGTGGCCTAACTTCATCTCCAGAGCTCACCAGAGGTCCTGGAGGGTGGCTTCTATTTGAAGATAAGAGCAAGTGGAGGAGACATGGACTCAAGGCAACTCTTCTAGATTCTCACTGAGCCAAGTTCAAGTGGCTGCGACACTCAGAAGGAATAAAGAACAGAGTATGTCCAAATGGATTCCTAGCTTGAAGCTTTCAACTGGGATATGAATCTGCCCTATTCACCTTCCAAAAAACTAATCCCAAATCAGTTTATGGGATTAGTGCAGTAAATCCGTTAATGGTATTTGAAGCATTTTCATGAGAAATAGCTTCTGCAGGGTGTTTTCTCCTATTTTATTCCTTTATTCAGTAAGGTTCTTACTTGAACATCTTATAAACTATAAAGAAAGGGGGCTTGGAGCCCTGAATGTTAAAGCAGACCTCTAACTCTGATATTGTAGATTTTTAAACTCAAAACCTGGTCAAACTATACATGATCTTTTAATAGGTGCCTATTTGTCCGTGAGGAAGGGACACGTTATGCTCTGTGTTGTTATTTGAAGGAAATCAATTTTTTACGAATGTTTAAAAATTCACTCTGAACTGAGTGAATGATCAGTTTGCCAATGTTTGATGTTTTGATTGCCTGTTGTTTTTTCCGTACGCGGGCCTCTCACTGATGTGGCCTCTTCCGTTGCGGAGCACAGGCTCCGGACGCGCAGGCGCAGTGGCCATGGCTTACGGGCCCAGCCGCTCCGCGGCATGTGGGACCTTCCCGGACCGGGGCACGAACCCGTGTCCCCTGTATCGGCAGGCGGACTCTCAACCACTACGCCGCCAGGGAAGCCCTGATTCCCTGTTCTTAAAAGCAGGATTAAAGAGGTAGCCTAAGTAGTGGAAGGACTCCAGCCTAATAATGGAAGTAGTAAACTTACCGAGTAGAAGACAGTTTCTCATCTCCAGCATAGCTTTTTTAGTTGCTTTCTTATGCTCTCACCTTTTACTCATTCAGCTAGTGTGTGCCATATGCTACAGTGTGCACTGGGTCCTTGCCCTTGAGGAGCTCCCAGTGACATCTCCTATTTCTTGAATTGGTCTCAGTTATTATGCTTCATAGAATATATAGACTCTTCTAAATTTTTTGGTGGGAAGCTATCTGCTTTGAAATACATGGCATTTTTTCCACTGATTAAAAAATTATTTGAATTAAAAAATTATTGCATGTTTGATTTCCATATTTGTCTATAGCATTCTAGTAATGTTTATGAAATATCTTTTGGAAATTTAAGTTCTTGTTTAAATGGTGTTTGTGTGTGCACCACTTTTTTAAGCTGTATATATTATCTCTTTTCACATTTCCACCCTCAGAACAACAAGGTCAAATTCAGCTGCTTCAACTCTCTTCTCTTCCTTCCCTTCTCAATGTTTATTAGAGTTGGACATGAATAGCACTCTCTGTCATTTAAGTGTTTCTGTTTTAACATAATGGAGTTTACTCAGGTGATTTTCTTTTTACTTTTGGGCTTCTACACCGTCTAAAATTAATTAGCTCCCCCATAGTCATTTCTGGAAATTTATAATGCTATTTATCAAGTTTATGAGAAACCTAATTGCTTTATATCTATTTTGAAATTCATTTAATTACATCAGAGTTGTATTGATGTTTTCTGAATTCAGGACTTTATCAGCTTTTAGGTCATCTTAAAATTTGTTCATTGTCTCAAGTGAGAAATTTACATGTTATTTATACTACTTTTTGCATAAAATAGAAAAAGTGAGAAGACCAATTTGATGAATTAAAGGTGCATGCTGATCCCCACAACCCATCTTGTGGTGGGGTGACACTCTTCCATTCAGGCAAGTGTCCTATATTAAATTAATGTAAGTAATATATAGGACCTTTGTGGGAAAGAAAAAATCTTCATCGTGAGACAGCTTTGCAACAAATGGAAATACATATGATGCTTTGGATGGGAAATATTAATATTAAAAAACATAATCACTTTAGAATGGGTAATTGTTATAAGCCTTTATAATTAACTATAACTTAAATAGGTATGTTAAAATACATAAATCTTAAATACACAGTTCAAAAGATTTTTATAAATTGAACATATTCACGTAACCATCTGCTGTTCTTGAGTGTTCCAGTTGTTTAGCATACCTGTCAACACTTGATATTGCTAATCCTTTTGATTTTAGCCATTTTCATAGGTGTGTAATTGTATAGCATTGTGGCTTTAATTGGCGTTTCTCTGATAAGTAATCATTTTGAATACCCTTTCATTTTCTTCTTAGCCAGTTGGACAAACTCTTCTGTGCAGTACCTTTTCATGTCTTTTGTGCATTTCTTTATTTTCTGTAAATTCCTTTCTTTTTAAAATTGAAATATAGTTGGCAAGCAGTATTCTGTTAGTTTCAGATGTACTACATAGTGATTTTGACATTTAAATACATTACGAAATGATCACCATGATAAGTTTAGTAACCATGTGTCCCCATACACAGTTATTACAGTGTTATTGACCATATCATCTGTGCTGTAATTACATCCCTGTGACTGTTTTATAACTGGAAGTTTGTACCTCTTAATTCCCTGTACCTATTTTGCCCATGCCCCCTGCTTCTCCCCTCTGGCAACCACCCTTTCTTTCTTTGTATTTATGAGTCTGTTTTCATTTTGTTTTGTTTTTTAAGATTCCACACGCAAGTGCGATCATACAGTATGTGTCTTTCTCTGTCTGACTTAGCTGATTTCACTTAGCTTAATACCCTCCAGGTCCACCCACGTTGTTGCAAATGGCAAGATTTCTTTTTATGGCTGAGTAATATTCCGTTGCATATGTAGTCCACATCTTCTTTATCCATTTATCTGTCAATGGACACTTAGGTTGCTTCCATAGCTTGGCTGTTGTAAATTATGCTCAGTCAACATAGGGGTGCATATATCTTTTTGAATTTGTGTTTTTGTTTTCTTTGGGTAAATAACCAGAAGTGAAATTGCTGGATCATACGGTAGTTATATTTTTAATTTTTTGAGGAAACTTCATCCTGTTTTCCATAGTGGTTGCACCAATTTATAGTGTCACCAACAGTGCACAAATGTTGGTATTCCCATTTTGCCATATCTTTTCCCACATTTATTTGTTGTCTTTTTGATGATAGCTATTCTGACAGGTATAAGGTGCAATCTCATTGTGGTTTTGATTTGCATTTCCCTGATGATTAGTGATGTTGAGCTTCTTTTCATGTGTCTGTTGCCCATCTGCATATCTTCTTTGGAAAAAATGTCTGTTTAGGTCCTATGCCTATTTTTTAATCAGACTTGATTTTTAAACATTGAGTTATATGAGTTCTTTATGTAGTTTAGATGTTAACCCCTTATCAGGTATGTTGTTTGCAAATATCTTGTCCTATTCAGTAGACTGACTCTACATTTTGTTGATGGTTTTCTTCACTGTGCAAAGGTGTTTTAGTTTAATTTAGTCCCATTTGTTCATTCTTGCTTTTGTTTCCCTTGCCTGCAGAGACAGATCCAAAAAAATATTGCTAGGAGCAATGTCAAAGAGCGTACTGCTTATGTTTTTTTCCTAGGAGTTTTAAGGTATCAGGTCTTACATTAAAGTGTTTAATCCATTTTGAGTTTATTTTCATATATGATGTGAGAAAGTGGTCCAGGTTCATTCTTTTGCATGTAGCTGTCCAGGTATTTTCACCATCATTTACTGAAGGGGCTGTCTTTTCTTCATTGTGTATTTTTGCCTCCTTTGTCATAGATTAATTGACCATATAAGAATGGGTTTATTTCTGGGCTCTCTATTCTGTTCCATTGATCTGTGTGTCTGTGTCTCTTTTTGTGCCAGTACCATACTATTCTGATGAATGTAGCTTTGTGTTATGGTTTGACATTAGGGAGTGTAATGCTTCTAGCTTTGTTCTTCTTTCTCAAGATTTCTTTGGCTATGTGGGGTCTTTTGTGGTTCTGTACAAATTTTAGGATTATTTGTTCTAGTTCTGTGACAAATGCTATTGGTATTTTGATAAGGATTGCACTGAATCTGTAAATCACCTTGAGTAGTATGCATATTTTAATAATATTAATTCTTCTAATCTATGAGCACGGTATATCTTTCCATTTGTGTTGTTTTCAGTTTCTTTCATCAGTGTCTTATAGTTTTCAGAAAATAGGCTTTTTACCGTCTTGATTAGGTTATTCCTGTGTATTTTATTCTTATCGATGTAATTGGGATTGTTTTCTTAATTTCTCTTTCTGATAGCTTGTTGTCAGTGTATAGAAACAACAGATTTCTGCATATTAATTTTCTATCCTGAAAATTTACTGAATTCATTTAATAGTTTTTTGATGGAGTCTTTAGAGTTTTCTAAGTATAATATCATTTCCTCTGCAAAAAGTGACAATTTTACTTCTTCCTTTCCAATTTGGATTCCTTTTATTTCTTATTCTTTTTTTTTTTTTTTTTTGCGGTACACGGGCCTCTCACTGATGTGGCCTCTCCCGTTGCGGAGCACAGGCTCCGGATGCGCAGGCTCAGCAGCCATGGCTCATGGGCCCAGCTGCTCCGTGGCATGTGGGATCCTCCCAGACCGGGGCATGAACCTGCGTCCCCTGCATCGGCAGGTGGACTCTCAACCACTGCACCACCAGGGAAGCCCTATTTCTTATTCTTGTCTGATTGCTGGGGCTAGGACTTCCAATTCAATGTTAAATATAATTGGCAAGAGTGGACATCATTGTCTTGTTCCTGATATTAGAGGAAATGTTTTCAGCTTTCCACTCTTGAGTATGATATTGTCAGAGGGTTTGTCAGATAAGGCCTTTATTTTGGTGTGGTATTCTCTCCTTACCCACTTTGTAGAGAGTTTTTTATCATAAATTGATGTTGAATTTTGTCAAACGTTTTTGTGCATTTATCGCAATGATCATATATAATTTTTATTCTTCAGTTTGTTAATGTGGTGTATCATATTGATTGATTTGTGGATACTGAACTATCCTTGTATGCCTGGGATGAATCTCACTTGGTCATGATATATGATCCTTTTAATGTATTATTGAATTAGGTTTATTAATATTTTGTTGAGGATTTTTACGTCTCTATTCTTCAGTGATACTGGCCTATAATTTTTTTTGTGTGTGTGTGGTGTCTTTGTCTGGTTTAGGAATCAGAGTGATACTGACCTCAAAGAATGAGTTTGGAAGCATTCCTTCCTCTTTAATTTTTTAGAATAGTTTGAGAAGGATGGTTAACTCTTCTTTAAATTTGGTAGAATTCACCTGTGAAGCTGTCTGGTCCTGGACTTTTGTTTGTTGAATTTTGAAAATTATTGTTTTCAGTTTCATTACTGGTAATGGGTCTGTTCAGATTTTTTGTTTGTTCCTGATTCAGTCTTGGAACATTGTACATTTCTGGGAATATATTCATTTCTTCTCAGTGGTCCAATTTGTTGGCATATAATTATTCACAGAAATCTCTTATGATCCTTCATATTTCTTTGGTGTCAGTTGTAACTTCTCTTGCATTTCTGAACTTATGAATTTGGGCCCTCTCTTTTTTTCTTGATGAGTCTGGCTAAAGGTTTATCACTTGTGTTTATCTTCTCAAAAAACATCTTTTAATTTCATTGATCTTTTCTACTTTTTAAGTCTTTATTTCATTTATTTTGGTTCTGAGCTTTATTATTTCCTTCCTTCTACTAATTTTGGATTTGGTTTTGTTCTTCTTTTACTAGTTTCTTTAGGTGTAAGGTTAGGTTGTTTCTTTGAGAATTTTCGTGTTTCCTGAGGTAGACCTGTATTGCTATAACCTTCACTCTTAGAACTGCTTTTGCTGTATCCCATACATTTTGGAACATTGTGTTTCCGTTTCATTTGTCTCTGGGTATTTTTTTAATTTCCTCTTTGATTTCTTCAGTGACCCATTGGTTGTTTAGTAGCATCTTGTTCAGACTCCACATATTTGTTTTTTCCAGCTTTTTTCTTTTAACTAAATTCTAGTTGAACACTGTTAATGGTCAGAAAAGATGCTTGATATGATTTCAGTCTTTTTAACCTTATTGAGACTGTGTTTTGTGGCCTACTATGTGATTATCCTGGACTATTCCATGTGCACTTGAAAAGAGTGTGTATTCTGCTGTTTGGGGGTTATTTTCTGTAATTTTCTTATTAATTTGTAGAAGATCTTTATAGATTCTGGATAGGAATCCTTTGTCAAATATATGTATTGCAAATATCTTTTCCTGTTCTGTGTTTTGCCTTTGACATTTGATGTTTTTGATAAAAAGTTCTTAATTTACTGATGTTTGACTGAATTGATATTTTCCTTTATGATTAGTGCTTTTTGTATCTTAAGAATATTGTCTATGCTAAGGTCATAAGATATTCTCCTATATTTTATTATAGAATTTTTAAAAATTTACTTTTCTGTTAAGCTGAAGTATTAATAAGTATGTTAACAAATGTATTTTCTATTAACATTTCCTATTAGGAATTCCCAATTCCCAGTGGAATTGATCTTTGTTTACACTGTAAGTTAGGGACCAAAGGTCATTTTTTCCCATGGATGTTCAATTGATGAAGCTGTTTTCCCCAGTGCACTGCAATGATATTTTTGTAGGAAACCAGTTTCTGTATACCTATGACTGTACTTCTGGACTCTCTCTTCTGTTTTGGTCTTATTGTCCAAAACCATGATAACAAGTTTGCTTCCACTGTCTGTGACCTGACCTTTGTGATTGGAATGATATATTGCAGTTATGAGTCATTAATTTATATTTTAGGTAATCGAGCATACCATTTCCTTTAGATGGGTATATGTGCCTTACAAACAGTTTTCTATTTCATAACTTTTTATGTAACATTGTAGACTAATGGTTTTTATAGACTCAACTTTTCTCCAGTTGA
The DNA here is from genome assembly GCF_003676395.1 of Aethalodelphis obliquidens. Lineage (NCBI taxonomy): Eukaryota > Metazoa > Chordata > Mammalia > Artiodactyla > Delphinidae > Aethalodelphis > Aethalodelphis obliquidens. The sequence goes on along the minus strand of NW_020837984.1, from coordinate 3,842,546 downwards.
GTATACTTCTATCTTATTCAAATACTCAGTCTATCAAAAACTGGAAATGGGAAGTCCTTTAGGATGGTTTGTTCTTTTTAACACCAATAGCAATCATATTTGATAGCTTCCTTAATATGTTGAAATAAAAATTTCCAGGCATATCTTGAGTTTTCATACCCATCCACGGAATTAATGTCCAACTTTGTTATATTGAAATTGATGTAAGAGATCAAAATATGGACACTGGTATAGACATGATATTGTTTAACATGAAGATAAAGTGAGAACAGTTTCCCAATTTAATGGCAAAGTAGAAACATTTTAAGTTTTATTAAATTCAGTGTTTTTCCATTTACTTCTAACTGTATTTTCTTGTGCTATAAATGTTTTAAATCCATTTTCTTCCTGTTTGAGCTACTAGCTTTACCTTTGTATCATGTACAACATGTGTTTATTAGCTTTGATATGCCATACGATGTTGTATATTACACACTAAACCATGTGTTCAAATTAAAATATTATTGAAATATTTTTAAAGCCACTTAAAACATACAGAAAAGTTGTAAGAATAATATGAAGAACTCCAATATTGTATTTTACCCAGAGGCCCCATTTAAGTTTTGCTCATTGTCTCAATAATTTCCTATATAGCAGAAGGATCCAGTGTAGGATCATCTGTTGCATCCCGTTGTCATGTTTTTCCTAGTCTCCTTCAACTTGGAATAGTTCTTCACTCTTTCCTTAGTTTTCATGTTTTCCATATTTTTGAGGTTTACAGGTCAGTTGTTTTGTAAACTTTCAATTTGGGTAGGTACAAACTGATTAGACCCAGCTTATACATTTTGAGCCGGAATACCCCCATGAAAGTGATGCTGTGGTCTCCTCTTTACATTGTTTCTGCTGGCACAAGTTATCATTTTGACCCATTACCGGTGAGTTTTACGTTGATGATTTCGTTAAGGTGGAGCCAGAATAGTGACTACATTCATGTATATTGAAAAAAATAAGATAATATTTTGAGGATATGAGGGCCAGGTTTCTCACTGTCGGAGAAACAAGGTACAAATATGGAATGGAGGAAAGCTAGAAAGAACCCTTTGATATTGAATTGGATTTAGAAGTATTGCTGTGAATTCTTAGTTTTCAGTTAGATAATTTGAAATATAAATTAAGATGTAAATGTGCATGTACATATGTATATGTGGATGTATTTTTATACAGCATAAGTATATTCTTAGCTCTGTGACACCTCAAGCAGTGAGCAAAATTTGCTTTCTAAATACCACTGCTCGTAGGAGAAAGAAATTGTTGGTTCTAGAGTCAAGGCAGGGAATGAAGAAGATGAGCCTGAAATAACTTATTCAACCAGAAAGTATGGAGATTCTCAAAACATGGTGGAGGTATTTCAGAAGGATACAAGAGGAAGCTTGAAAAAGTTCCTCTTGGCCAAATATGAGATATTTTGTGTATGAAAATAAACAATTATAAAAAGAGATTATAACCAATTGAATAAAATGAATCTTTGAGGCCACACTGGTAAAATTTAATAAATGTGAATAATAAAGGAGGAGAAGAGAAAGGTCTTTCTTAGAGTAGACTGTGAACTAATATATGTGGAAGATGTAGAATTAGAAAGTCACCATTTGGCAACCATCAAATTTATAATTAGTACAGGTAAGAAACAATTCATGTTAAAACCAATGAGAGCAAGTGTAAGGAGGAATGAGATTTTACATAGTCTCAAAGTACCTATCTACAAAATACTTATTAATTACAAAAGGGAAGTTTCTTTAAAATAGAGAAAGCTGGCTCTCATTATCTTCAACATATTTTCTTATTACTCAATCTACATGAATGTGGCCAATCTCCTGATTCAAAGAAGCTACCATCTGTTTATGAGTCCTCCTGAGAGCTTGGACCCCACTGGGACCACATTGCCATCCCAACTGAGACACTTTTCTTATGTGAACTTTGACCACCATTGAACTGCCTTCCTTGATGCCTTCTTTGTATCTTTGTAAATATATTAAAAACCACCCTTTATTAAAGTGGTCCTGGTTCCCTATTCCTTTGTTCAAAAGACACTGGGATCATAGGCTTAAGCCAAGACATCAAAGTAACAAAGGAAGGGGAAAATACTTCCTGACACTTTCCATAATTAAAGTCCATTGTTCTACCCATATTATATGCATATAATAATCAGCTCAGGGTCAGCAAAGCCATCTTTTCTAAAATATACCATAACTAAAAAGCAAAATCTAGTTGTTTAGTACACAATCGTGTTTATAATAACATTTCAGTTTAATTGCTTTGTAACCATTTTGTTTTATAACACATAGGAACTTTGAATCATTCTTAAAATTATAAAAATATGTAACATTTAAACTATTTTAAATCTTGAACCTAAAGAGTCAAACACTCTGCTTGCCAGGTCTTACATGATCATTTATTTTTCAAATAAAAGTTTCAGAAATGATGGAGTTTATTTTTGCATCTTTATCAGATATCTAGATAAACTGAGGCAAATCCATAAAATATCTTTGGAAATAAGTGGATTGTTTAAGTCTAAAGGCAAATGAGACTGCACCTAAGTACTTTAGTTGATAAAGTTGTCTCCCATGGGAATATGGGTTAACAATTCTGCTATTGCTCCACATGCATACTGGAGTGGAACAATTAACTAAATGGATGGCAGATGGTGCAAGCTTGGTTTCTTACTGCTGGAGTGGGAATTTACAGATAAGCAAGAGGAGGAGGCTAGAATAACCCACGGTAATGGATTAGAGTTGAAGATATGAGTATGAACTCATGTTTAGCTTGACGTAGAGGTAGATAGATACTGAAGTACTTAAAGCTTTGTGTATGTGTACAGGTTTATATAGATGTCTATATTGTTTGCTCTGTCAGCTGAGAAAGCTTATAAGAAATACCACCCCAGTAACCATGAGTATGCCTACTGCCCAGATCTTGGTTTCTAATACCATTTTTCAATAAAAGGAACTAAGGTTCCTTGGAGAAATGTCTGATTCTAGGACCAAGGTAGGAAATATACCTGAGATGATGAGTCTGGAGCATCTTGTAGTGCCAGAAAGTAAGGAAGGACTCCAGACAAAAACGAAAAACAACGTTGGTGAGGGTAAGTCAGAGAAACACAGGAGTATAGTATGGAAAGGGGGAAAAAATGAGTAGTGTCACAGTGGAGAAATCTGACACACACGACCTCAGTCAGGTGATCAAGGCCGGCATCAACACTCATAAGTCATGTTGATAGTATGTATGCTTGATATGATGGTGAAAATAGCACTTCACCTGTGTGGTGGTCCTCTCAATAACTCATACTCCCAGTCTTATCAGGAGAAAAACAAACATTTCAGTTTTTAGGCATCTTTGATTCTTAATCATGTGTGTCAGCCTGACTGGGCCTCTTCTGGATGTTTCTCTGAAGGCGTTTTTGGATGAGATTTACACTTATTTATTTATTGGCAGTTCAGGTAGTTTCATTTCTGAGTAGGATCACAGGAAGAAATAAGGACAGTTTATATCACAAAACAATGTGCATGAATATGTGTATTTATATTATGTAAATGAAACAAAAGTTTCAAGAAACAACTCATGCCTCTCCTAATTTATTTTATTTCATGGCAGTGTTGGTTGTGACTCAGTGAGATTTACATTTAAATCAGTAGACTTTGAGGAAAGCAGATTACCCTCCATAATGTAGTGGGCCTCATCCAGTCAGTTGAAGGCCTGAATTGAATGAAAGGCTGACCTCTCGAGCAAGAGGAAATTCCCTAGCAGACCACCTTCAAACGTCATTTGCAACACTGGCTTTTCAGCTTGAGCGGCAGTGTTGGCTCCTGCCACAGGTCTCCAGTCTGCTGGCCCACCCTGCAAATTTTGGACTTGTCAATCTTCATAATGATGAAAGCCATTTTCTTAAAATAAATCTCTTTCTGCACATGTACACACCTATTGGTTCTGTTTCTCTGAAGCACCCTGATTAATACAGCATCCTAAATAATACATGACCAGTACTCCTCAGAATTCTTAAGGTCATCAAAAACAAAGTCTGAGAAACTGCTATAGCCAAGAGGAGCCTAAGAGATCAGACCTGACAACTAAGTGTAATGTGGTATCCTGAATGGGATCCTGGAAGAGGAAAGGGGCTTTAGGTAAAAACTAAGGAAATTTAAATAACCTATGGGCTTTAATTAATAATAACATATCAATTATTGGTTCATTACTCATAACAGTATATTGTACTAATTAAAATGTTCATGGGGAAGCTGAGTGTGTGGTATATGAGCGTTCTCTGTACTGTCTTCTCAGTATTTCTGTAAATCTGTAATTGTTCTAAAAAGTAAAGTCTATTAAAAATAAAAATGTTGGGACTTCCCTGCTGGTGCAGTGGTTAAGAATCCACCTGCCAGTGCAGGGGACATGGGTTTGATCCCTTGTCTGGGAAGATCCCACATGCCATGGAGCAACTAAGCCTGTGCACCACAACTACTGAACCTGTGCTCTAGAGCCCACGAGCTGCAACTACTGAGCCCATGTGCCACAACTACTGAGGCCTGCACACCCTAGAGCCCACACACTGCAACTACTGAGCCCATGTGCTGCAACTACTGAAGCTTGCTTGCTCTAGGGCCCACGTGCCACAACTGCTGAGCCCGCGTGCTGCAACTACTGAAGCCTGTGTGCTCTAGGGCCCATGTGCTGAAACTACTGAACCTGCGTGCTGCAGCTACTGAAGCCCGTGTGCCAGGAGTCTGCTCCACAACAAGAGAAGCCACCGCAATGAGAAGCCCTTGCACCTCCATGCAGCAGCAAGACCCAATGCAGCCTAAATAAATAAATAAAAATGTTAAACAAGTGAAAAAATATGCACAGGAGTCTCTCAACATTTTTTATTTGATGGTTGAGGAAATAGAGGGAGATAAACAGTTAAAAAAAAAGAATGTAGGGAAATAACAGTACATATGCTAAAATTGCATATGCAGTTAACCCTTGAATAACACGGGTTTGAATGGCTTAGGTTCACTTATGCACTGATGTTTTTCAGTAAATACGTACTACAGTACTAGATGATTTGCCATTGGTTGAATCTGCAGATTTGGAACCACCGATATGGAGGGCTGACTATAAAGTTATATATGGATGGGGTCAGAGCCCCTTGCTTTCATGCTGTTCAAGGGTCAATTGTATAATCATATTTTTGTAAGATTATGTGTGTGCATATGTAGGTGATTATGCCTAAAAGAAAAATCGTCAGAACTTCAGAAGTGGTTACTCTGAGAATTGAAATTACAGATGGATCCTTCCTTCCTTCCTCCCTCCCTCCCTCCCTTCCTCCCTTCTGCCCTCCTTCTATCTCTCCCTTCCTTCCTTCTTCCCTGCATTGTTTAAATTTTGAACAAAGAAAATATTTTCTGTATAATGAGGAAAGAATACAGTTACAAGTAAAAGTGACTCCAAGTTAGATGCCCTAAGTTGTACTTGGAGATTTGAAACTTACCACTTCCTTGTCTGGATCTCTGAAACTTTTGGATCTACCTTCAACAAGCTGTAGAGAACCACATCATTGTAGGTCTTCACTGGAAAATAAAATATGGGATTACTGGTACTCCAACCCAGATCACAATGAGGTAAATAACATTTTCAGAACACCATATCAGATAGGTGGACCATACATTGCTCTACTTAGAGATGACAAATATATGACATTTGTGTTATTTTCCCCCTTCCTGCAACTATGGCAGACATGACTAATTGAGTACAGTTTTTTTTGCAGGATGACAGAGTGGCCAGAGTTGTCCATAGAGATGAAACCTCATTACCATTCCTCCTTTAGGAATTCCAAATTATTTCCTTGGGTCAAGCCAGGCCATCAGAGAGCTATATAAATAGTAACTTGCTTAGTCTCTTATAGAATCACACTTGCTAATTTCTTTTTTTAATAGGAGTCCTAAGCTTTTTATCAAAGTCTAGTATAAAATTCATGACATTGTTGCATTTGTATTAAAGACATTGTTGAAGATATTTTCTACTTAGTGGCCCTGTATATCAATAAGGGATAAATATCTATTATTATTGTTGTTGTTACGTCTTTTAGAATACACTGTTAAGAAAAGCTTCATTTTCCCTGAGGCTAGGCTCTGCCTTTCTGCTAATTGGTAATGTTTCCCTTTTAACCTTGAATTCTGGTAAGCTCTGAGACAAATTTGACCATCATCTATTGCAGTTGTGTTCTCCTTATTTGTTTTTTTGTTTGTTTAGCTTTACCTCCTTGTTCCATAAAAGATTTGAGACAGTAGTTTGGATTTCATGTTGCTATTTTCCCTGGTTTTATATTTTCCCTGATCTTGATTTTTCTATTTTTATTTTATTGCTATTTTATTATATTTGTGAAACCCAGTAGCATATGAATAGTTTTTTTTAGAGTGAAACATCTGAATTACACAGTATCTTTAAGTTGCTTTTTAAAAATTTCAAATATATATCATAACTTGGATTTGATTTTAAAATGTGATATCTCGTTTGGCTGGTATCACTTAGGCATGCTTTTAATGAACATTGGAAGAGCATTGGACTAGGATTTGGAAGACCTAAATTCTACTTTTTGTTGTTATGCTTAACTTGGGGTTAATGATTTAATGACTCTAGGATTCATTTTTCTCATAGGGAAAAAAAAATGTTTAACCGCTCTGTTATAAAAATTAATTCGCTTTATATATTGGTTTTTATTTTTTAGCAAATTGCCTTTAATTTAGTGAATTTCAAAACACAAGCAAAGTTAACAATCAGTGGGAAAAAATACAAACATCTCCAGGTTCAAAATATTTTTTAATTTGCTGGGAAAGAAACTTCTTAGAGAAAGTCTTATCAGAAAAAAAGCACCAAATTCCGTTTGGGCATTTGGCGAATATTTTAATACTTTGGGGGGGGATACATCTTAATAGTTGAAATTCCCATGACCTCATATTCATTAAGTAGTTGTCATTAAAGTTGTTAGAAGCTTGAATTCATGAATGTTTCCAATGGAACATGTTTTTACTAGAACTGCAACCAAATTGAGAGTTTACCTTGTAGGGCAGTAATGTATATAGTCACACTCTTAGAGGACTCTGCTCTGGGATTTTCCCTGTCCTCCTCCTTATTTGGAGCTCCCAGTGACCTCCAAGTGAAGGCTGAGTATACAAGATTAGAACAGTATAAGCAGATTCTATTCCAATTTGCCAAAGTGTTTATGCTAAGTGGATAATAGCAGTCTACCCCTAACTTTTCAATGTGGTCCTTGAAGAAATTGAATGTCATATGCTGGTAAATTTTACTGCTTATTTATTGCCATATAATAAATTACAAATGACTTTTCTATTCTGAACATTCTTTACCCTCTGTGAATAATCAGAAACATGACAATAAAAACCAGAAATCTTCAGCATTTTTAATTACTCTCCTCAGACATCTAAATAACTACTGGATCACACAAGAAAACCATTGGTAATACTGACTAGGAAAGACAGGTGTATAACTGGGAGTTATGATGGCTGACATTTAAGGTCTCTCTTAAGTTTTAAGAATTTTTATTAAACATAATTTTGATGCCAAATTTTTGATTCTTTGCAAATGGCCTGATTTCATCGAGGTTGAGATGAGTTCCCCAAGTTTTCAAGACTTAGTTTCCTTTTAACATGAAACACACTACAATCATTTCTTTTGGACTGATTATTATATAATATTTCATGAGATAGTCTGAATACTGAGGAAAAGTATTTTATATAATGTAAAATTTTATTCTAGGCATCTGTAGAGCAGAGGGCATTTTGTCTGATAATTGGGGAATTTAAAATTCCAAATTGAACTTTAAAGTTTTTGGTTTTTTTAATGGGCTAATCCTTGACTAGATGTAGCCACTTTCCTATGATGATGATCGTGATGATGATGATTGTTTTTGTTATTATTTTATGGAATATAAACTCATGTATTTATTTGAACTCCAAATGTCTCCTTATCTTTCAAAGTATAGGTCATTCAGAGTAACACTTGATGACTTCCATGCTAATAAATAGCAACTATAAGGAGCACATTGCTAGATTTCTTTCTACACGTGGGTAGACACACAAATGTACATGTATTTTAATCTAAAATACCTGTGTGAAAATGCATTTCTGTACTTTGGAAAGGCAAGGATAAGAATTCTTAAAAAGAAAAGTTGCTTTAAATTTTACTTAAAATATACGTGTGAAATACAGAAAATATAATACATTAAAAAAAATTTTAAATCATTATAGATTCACAGGTAATTGAAAGAAAAAAGTACAAGGAGGTTCCATGCACCTTTCATCCAGTCTTTTCTAATGGTAATTAACATCTTTTATAACTGTAGTAACATATCACAACCAAAAATAATTGACCTTGCTGTAATGCATGCTATTATATTTATTGAAGGATAAATAATTAAGCATGAATTTCAAGTAATAATTATACTAATATTAAATAAACCTTCAGTCTTTTAGGTTTGAACATATGTACATATAATTGAAACATATAAACTTGCTTGATATTTACCAACTTGGATCTACCAAATGACTGTTTTGACCACCTATCTATAGATATATATTAATGAATATATTCAGTTGACTCATAAGAGATTGTCAATATTGTCAATATTCAAACTTTCTGACCTGTAAACTGGCTATTTCTTATGAGTCAACACAATATATCATATCTTACTTCTATCAAAGTATATTTAAATCATTTTAGCATGTTAGTGGTTTGAACTATTTAGAATACTGGGAAAGGGTTGAAAGTATGAGTGAGGAAGGATTAAGGAAAGATGTTGGAAATGATTTTAGAGCAGTCTAGAAGAGTAGATTACTAAGAGGTCTAACAATCCATCTGACAGACCTCCTCTAGGAATTCCAAATTACTTCCTTGGGTCAAGCCAGAGCATCTGAAAACTTTGTGTGAAATTCTAGGTATTATTTTTTCATGGTAACATTCCTATGTGATGCTCTATTTTTGAAATTTCTGGAGTTATTCCTCAATCAGAAGCTATTTATCTACTCATGTCCCCTAAAAGGTACTTATTTCTTTATTTGCTTTCCTAAGGTCTAAAAAGTATACTTACGAAACTGAAAATTTCAACAAACACCTTAAAGAATATCTTATTGGTATTGATTACTATAGATTAACAAAAACAATGAGATAATTTCTTAGCAATGTCTTAAGAGATGACAAAGAATCTAAAAATATGCAGCTTAACAGTAGAGTCCTCAGCATTAGTGGGTCTCCTATGATCTCTAGCTACAGAGTTGGTATGTCCTGAAAGATCATATCTGGTTACAGGAAGAAAAGTCTATATTTCAGGGTATGAGGTCTCATCAGTTTCATCACATGGGGTATAGGCACAGTTCCTTCCAGTCAAAGGAGAGATGTTCTTTCTTTAGCACTGAAATTCAGAAAAGGATATTCCAACTTTACTCCATCCTAGACAAATGAATTATTAAGATTAAACCAACTAATCACATCCAGGAAAATAATGAATAAGCATTGGGGGTGCTGAAAGAGATGGAGATTCTGAGGGGTACATATATGTATGGAGCAGAAGACCACAGAAATTCTATTTAAATTCATCAAATGGTTCTAATTTTGAGAATTTTTACCCCATGGAAATCAGATGGACTTGGGAAGGAAATGTGGATAGTTCAGAGTTTCAGGACTAACTGACCCAAAGAATAACTTTAACTGAAGGCTGGAGCGTGTGGGAACTCTGGCTTCCATCTGCTTTACTGACAGATCAGTGGGCTTGTCCATGGAACATTAATTTCACTATCTCTGGCGAAGGCTGACAAACACAATTCCCTGTTTAGAGTTATGTCCATGACTGGTCATCTGGCATGTCAGAGCCATCCGGCCACCTGTCCTCTGGGACTCAGCACAACACTTACCTACTCTCACCCATAGTTTATGTTGCTTGCCTGCTCAGCTGATGCCAACCCAAACAAGACCTAGTCTTTCTCTGTGACCTTGCTAACCCAAACTGAACAGTCACACCAAGCATCTAACTTTGCTCTATACTCCTAATACAAGAATTACTTCTCTTTTCACTTGTGTTGAGATTTCCAGTGATACCTGGGAACACTTGAGCCGCAAGAGACTAAGGGGAAGAAGGGGAGAAATGGGTGATTTGTGAGTAGTGTCAGTTATGAAAAAATAGTGTCCAGATAGAGACTTTTTTTTGGTATCTCCCTCTTCTCCACCAAAGACTATTAAGAATACTTACACATATGTGATAGAACATTTATAAGAGACATATCTTCTTGCCCCTCCGTATCTTTTATTTTTTTAATGTTTATTTACTTTTTTAAACATCTTTATTGGAGTATGATTGCTTTACAATGGTGGGTTAGTTTCTGCTGTACAACAAAGTGAATCAGCTATACATAAACATATATTCCCGTATCTCCTCCCTCGTGCATCTCCCTCCCACCCTCCCAATCCCAACCCTCTAGGTGGACACAAAGCACCGAGCTGATCTCCCTGTGCTATGCGGCTGCTTCCCACTAGCTATCTATTTTACATTTAGTAGGGTATATATGTCCATGCCACTCTCTCACTTCGTCTCAGCTTACACTTCCCCTCCCTGTGTTCTCAAGTCCAGGGAGACTTTATTCCCTGCATCTTTATTCCTGCCCTGCCCCTAGGTTCTTCAGAACCATTTAAAAAAAATTTCCATATATATGTGTTAGTATACGGTATTTGTTTTTCTCTTTCTGACTTACTTCACTCTGCATGACAGTCTCTAGGTCTATCCACCTCACTACAAATAACTCAATTTCGTTTCTTTTGATGGCCGAGTAATATTCCATTGTATACATGTGACACATCTTCTTTATCCATTCATCTGTTGATGGACACTTAGGTTGCTTCCATGTCCTGGCTATTGTAAATAGCACTGCAATGAACATTGTGGTACATGACTCTTTTTGAATTATGGTTTTCTCTGGGTATGTGCCCAGTAGTGGGATTGCTGGACCATATGGTAATTCTGTTAGTTTTTTAAGGAACCTCCATACTGTTCTCCATAGTGGCTGTATCAATTTACATCCCCACCAACAATACAAGAGGGTTACCTTTTCTCCACACCCTCTCTAGCATTTATTGCTTGTAGATTTTTTTTTTTGTAGATTTTTTTGATGATGGCCATTCTGACCGTTGTGAGGTGATACCTCATTGTAGTATTGATTTGCATTTCTCTAATGATTAGTGATGTTGAGCATCCTTTCATGTGTTTGTTGGCAATCTGTATATCTTCTTTGGAGAAATGTCTATTTAGGTATTCTGCCCATTTTTGGATTGGGTTGTTTGTTTTTTTGATATTGAGCTGCATAAGGTGCTTGCATATTTTGGAGATTAATCCTTGGTCAGTTGCTTTGTTTGCAAATACTTTCTCCCATTCTGAGGGTTGTCTTTTCGTCTTGTTTATGGTTTCCTTTGCTGTGCAAAAGCTTTGAAGTTTCATTAGGTCCCATTTGTTTATTTTTGTTTTTATTTCCATTTCTCTAGGAAGTGAGTCAAAAAGGATCTTGCTGTGATTTATGTCATAGAGTGTTCTGCCTATGTTTCCCTCTAGGAGTTTTATACTGTCTAACCTTACATTTAGGACTTTAATCCATTTTGAGTTTATTTTTGTGTATGGTGTTAGGGAATGTTCTGATTTCATTGTTTTACATGTAGCTGTCCAGTTTTCCCAGCACCACTTATTGAAGAGGCTGACTTTTCTCCATTGTATATTCTTGCCTCTTTTATCAAAGAGAAGGTGACCATATGTGCATGGGTTTATCTCTGGGCTTTCTATCCTATTCCATTGATCTATACTTCTGTTCTTATGTCAGTACCATACTGTCTTGATTACTGTAGCTTTGTAGTATAGTCTGAAGTCCAGGAGCGTGATTCCTCCAGCTCCGTTTTTCTTTGTCTAGATTGCTTTGGCTGTTTGGGGTCCTTTGTGTTTCCATACTAATTGTGAAATTTTTTGTTCTAGTTCTGTGAAAAATGCCATTGGTGGCTTGATAGGGATTGCATTGAATCTGTAGATTGCTTTGGGTAGTATAGTCATTTTCACGATGTTGATTCTTTCAATCCAAGAACATGGTATATCTCTCCATCTATTTGTATCATCTTAATTTCTTTCTTCAGTGTCTTATAATTTTCTGCATACAGGTCTTTTGTTTCCTTAGCTAGGTTTAATCCTAAGTATTTTATTCTATTTGTTGCAATGGTAAATGTGAGTGTTTTCTTAATTTCACTTTCAGGTTTTTCATCATTAGTGTATAGGAATGCCAGAGATTTCTGTGCATTAATTTTGTGTCCTGCTACTTTACCAAATTCATTGATTAGCTCTAGTAGTTTTCTGGTAGCATCTTTAGGATTCTCTATGTATAGTATCATGTCATCTGCAAACAGTGACAGCTTTACCTCTTCTTGTCCAATTAGGATTCTTTTATTTCTTTTTTTTCTCTGATTGTTGTGGCTAAAACTTCCAAAACTATGTTGAATAATAGTGGTGAGAGTGGGGAACCTTGTCTTGTTCCTGATCTTAGTGGAAATGGTTTCAGTTTTTCACCATTGAGGACGATGTTGGCTGTGGGTTTTTCATATATGGCCTTTATTATGTTGAGGTAAGTTCCCTCTATGCCTATTTTCTGGAGGGCTTTTATCATAAATGGGTGTTGAATTTTGTTGAAAGCTTTCTTTGCATCTATTGAGATGATCATATAGTTTTTATCGTTCAATTTGTTAATATGGTGTATCACATTGATTGGTTTGCGTATATTGAAGAATCCTTGCATTCCTGGGATAAACCCCACTTGATCATGGTGTATGATCCTTTTAATGTGCTCTTGGATTCTGTTTGCTAGTATTTTGTTGAGGAATTTTGCATCTATGTTCATCATTGATATTGGCCTGTAGTTTTCTTTTTTTGTGACATCTTTGTCTGGTTTTGGTATCAGGGTGATGGTGGCCTCATAGAATGAGTTTGCGGGTGTTCCTCCCTCTGCTATATTTTGGAAGAGTTTGAGAAGGATAGGTATTAGGTCTTCTGTAAATGTTTGACAGAATTCACCTGTGAAGCCATCTGATATTAGGCTTTTGTTTGTTGGAAGATTTTTAATCACAGTTTCAATTTCAGTGCTTGTGATTGGTCAGTTCATATTTTGTGTTTCTTCCTGGTTCAGTCTCGGAAGGTTGTGCATTTGTAAGAATTTGTCCATTTCTTCCAGGTTGTCCATTTTATTGGCATACTGTTGCTTTGTAGTAACCTCTCATGATCCCCTTGAAAAAGGGGAAGTTGTTACTTCCCCTTTTTCATTTCTAATTTTATTGATTTGAGTCCTCTCCCTTTTTTTCTTGATGAGTCTGGCTAATGGTTTATCAATTTTGTTTATCTTCTCAAAGAACCAGCTTTTAGTTTTATTGATCTTTGCTATCATTTCCTTCATTTCTTTTTCATTTATTTCTGATCTGATGTTTATGATTTCTTTCCTTCTGCTAACTTTGGGGTCTTTTGGTTCTTTTTTCTCATTGCTTTAGGTGTATGGTCAGGTTGTTTATTTGAGATGCTTCTTGTTTGTTAAGGTAGGATTGTATTGCTATAAACTTCCCTCCTAGAACTGCTTTTGCTGCATCCCATAGGTTTTGGTTGGGTCATTGTGTTCTCATTGTCATTTGTTTCTAGGTATTTTTTGATTTCCTCTTTGATTTCTTCAATGATTTCTTGGTTATTAAGTAGTGTATTGTTTAGCCTCCAAGTGTTTGTATTTTTTACAGATTTTTCCTTTAATTGATATCTAATCTCATAGTGTTGTGGTCAGGAAAGATACTTGAAACGATTTCAGTTTTCTTAAATTGACCAAGGCTTGATTTGTGACCCAAGATATGATCTATCCTGGAGAATGTTCCATGAGCACTTGAGAAGAAAGTGTATTCTGGGTTTTTTTGGGTGGAATGTCCTATAAATATCAATTAAGTCCATCTTGTTTAATGTATCATTTAAAGCTTGTGTCTCCTTATATATTTTCATTTTGGATGATCTCTACATTGGTGAAAGTGGGGTGTTGAAGTCCCCTCCTGTGATTGTGTTACTGTTGATTTCCACTTTTATAGCTGTTAGCATTTGCCTTATGTATTGAGGTGGTCCTATGTTGCATGCATAAATATTTACAATTATTATATCTTCTTCTTGGATCGATCCCTTGATCATTATGTAGTGTGCTTCTTTGTCTCTTGTAATAGTCTTTGTTTTAAAGTCTATTTTATCTGATATGAGTATTGCTACTCCAGCTTATTTTTGATTTCCATTTGCATGGAATATCATGTTCCATCCCCTCACTTTCCGTCTGTATGTGTCCCTAGGTCTGAAGTGGGTACTTGTAGACAGCATATATATTGTCTTGTTTTGTATCCATTCAGCCAGTCTATGTCTTTTGGTTGGAGCATTTAATCCATTTACATTTAAGGTAATTATTGATATGTACGTTCCTGTTACCATTTTCTTAATTGTTTTGGGTTTGTTATTGTAGGTCTTTTCCTTCTCTTGTGTTTCTTGCCTAGAGAAGTTCCTTTAGCATTTGTTGTAAAGCTGGTTTAGTTGTGCTGATTTCTCTTAGGTTTTGCTTGTCTGTAAAGGTTTAAATTTCTCTGTCAAATGTGAATGAAATCCTTGCTGGATAGAGTAATCTTGGTTGTAGGTTTTTCCCTTTCATCACTTTAAATACGTCCTGCCGCTGTCTTCTGGCTTGCAGAGTTTCTGCTGAAAGGTCAGCTGTTAACCTTATGGGGATTCCCTTCTATGTTATTTGTTGTTTTTCCCTTGCTGGTTTTAATATGTTTTCTTTGTATTTAATTTTTGATAGTTTGACTAATATGTGTCTTGGCATGTTTCTCCTTGGTTTTATCCTGTGTGGGACTCTGTGCTTCCTCTGCTTGATTAGCTATTTCCTTTCCCATATTAGGGAAGTTTTCAACTATAATGTCTTCAAATATTTTCTTAGTCCCTTTCTTTTTCTCTTCTTCTTCTGGGACCCCTATAATTCGAATGTTGGTGAGTTTAATATTATCCCAGAGGTCTCTGAGACTGTCCTCAGTTCTTCTCATTCTCATACATCAGGGTGATTGTGGAGATTTAATCCGCTGCTACTGAGGCTGCTGGGAGAGATTTCCCTTTCTCTTCTTTGTTTGCACAGCTCCTGGGATTCAACTTTGGATTTGACCCCGCCTCTGCTTGTATGTCGCCTGAGGGCATCTATTCTTCGCTCAGACAGAACGGGGTTAAAGGTACAGCTGCTTTGGGGGCTCTGGCTCACTCAGGCCGGGGGAAGGGAGTGGTACGGATGTGGGGCGAATCTGTGGCGGCAGAGGCCGGCGTGACGTTTCACCAGCCTGAGGCGCGCCGTGCGTTCTCCCGGGGAAGTTGTCCCTGGATCACTCACGGGACCCTGGCAGTGGCGGGCTGCACAGGCTCCCGTGAGGGGAGGTGTGGATAGTGACCTGTGCTCGCACACAGGCTTCTTGGTGGCTGCAGTAGCAGCCTTAGCGTCTCATGCCCGTCTCTGGGGTCCGTGCTGGTAGCCGCGGCTCACGCCTGTCTCTGGAGCTCCTTTAAGCAGCGCTCTTAATCCCTCTCCTCGCAGAGCAGGAAACAAAGAGGCAAGAAAAAGTCTCTTGCCTCTTCAGCAGTTCCGGACTCCCTCCCGGCCAGCTGTGGTGCACTAGACCCTTCAGGCTGTGTTCACGCAGCCAGCCCCAGTCCTCTCCCTGGGATCCGCCTCCGAAGCCGGAGCCTCAGCTCCCAGCCCCCGCCCGTCCCGGCAGGTGAGCAGACAAGCCTCTCGGGCTGGTGAGTGCCGGTCGGCACCGATCCTCTGTGCGGGAATCTCTCCGCTTTGCCCTCCGCACCCCTGTTGCTGTGCTCTCCTCCATGGCTCCGAAGCGTCCCCCTCCGCCACCGGCAGTCTCCGCCCACAAAGGGGCTTCCTAGTGTTTGGAAACCTTTCCTGCTTCACAGCTCCTTCCCACGGGTGCAGGTCCCATCCCTATTCTTTTGTCTCTGTTTTTTCTTTTTTCTTTTGCCCTACCCAGGTACGTGGGGACTTTCTTGCCTTTTGGGAGGTTTGAGGTCTTCTGCCAGCGTTCAGTAGGTGTTCTGTAGGAGCTGTTCCACATGTAGATGTATTTCTGATGTATTTGTGGGGAGGAAGGTGATCTCCGCGTCTTCCTTCTCCACCATCTTGAAGCTATCCCATATTCTTTTTTGAAAAAGTCATTAAGAAAGAGAATAACACAATAGAAACTGGTATTTAATTTTCACAGGGACACTTAGCATGATAATAATCATGATGCTAGAGATGTCCTAGTAAGGACATGGCTTATGATTTTGGAGTTGACTGTTAAGGATGAGTTTAGAAAGTAGATTAGTAGTTGTTGACCACAGGAAGCAGTGATGGCTGTTGTGGCGTGACCATCCGCTGACCATGAGTCACACACAGCATCATGGTTCTGGGCAAAGCAGGTACTTCTCTTCTTAATGCTTACCTTGGAGGATCTTTCTCTAACATGCGATGATATTTATTACCCGCTTTGCGAAACTCCTGCTAGTTTCCTGGTTTGTTTTGTCTCTCTTACATCTCCTTTTTATAATATTATCCAGCAGGTCCTCCATTCTCTTCTGGATCTTCTGGTGTAGAAATATATTCACACACTTATCTCTCTCTGCTTTTGGCAGTTTTATCCAGACATTTTAGATTCAGCTCGCTTTCCTAGTCAGTATTAATCTTGACCAGTCTCTCTAGTTGTAATCTACACATCTAAAGTTTCACTGTATTTTTCTTTCTTTTCTCTCCTAGTGACTTATCCCATAATTTTGACCTAGATTCTTGTTAATTTTGACCTAGATTCTTAGACTAATCCCTGTATTCATCTTTCTTATAGTTCTTTTTATGGCCATCTCCTCTTGGAGATAAGGAAAGGAGAGCAAGTACTAAACTTGGGATGATAACGTTTTTTGAAGAACATTGTTGATCATTTCTCCTTTTCAGTGGATGAAGAGGTAAATCTCAGTGATTTGATTTAGAATCAAATAAGATCTATCTATGTGATTTGTTAAACTTTGTCTTCCAGAGCTGGATAAAGCAGTTGGGCCAGGAATGAATAAGTAAGCAACTTTTCCAAGTGGATCTTGAGGAGAAGGAGAGACTCAGAGACTCCTTTTTGAAATTAGCTGCCTTGGGGGTGGTGAATAGATGATGAACATGCCTCAAAGAAAGAGTCACTAACATTACATTTATTATCAGAATATATATCCTGATTGAGAGCTATATACTGCAGTGTTACCTTGCTGAAATAATGGATCGTTCTCCTCAGAAACCTTTTGCCTTCCTCAGTGTGTAAATAATGGAAATGATTTAATCAGTGCTTTCCACCATTGTCTGTTCCCATATTTCTGTCATCACTGTCTAGGCCATCTCCTTTCTCCACACCCAAGCCGCATACCCTAAATAGCAGCTATTTTGGTCTCTTCGTTGTTTCTTGGTTACTCTACATACTCATCAGTCTTTGGGCTTTTGCTCCAGTTTTTACCTCCCTTGGTATGTCCTTCTTCCCCACTTCAGAAACATAGCTCAAGATCTTCCTTTGCTGAGAAGTCTTCTTGAATCAAAAATTGTCACTCCTTTCTCTGTATTTCCATAGCACGTTTTAATCTTTTTTACACCATAAGTCATCTTAGCCCTTCTGTTAATATTTTTGTTTCTGAATCTTATACTAATATTCTCTGTCATGTTGTCACTCGGTAAGTGTCTCTGAATAGAATTGAACTCATTTGGGTTATATTAAACTAGAGGCCACTTCTAGGTCTTGGTGAGTGCGTCAGCACCAAGACTGCAGTCTTTCTTTTAACTACTCTAGGAACAAAGCCCATGATTTTAAAATGGAATATCAAGACCAATTTCCTTGAGTGGCTTCTGTAATGAATTATTTCATTTATTCATTTTATTAAGCCAGGGACTGTGGTAGGGATGCTAGCACTGTGCTAGTTGAGTAAGAAATGGTCTGTAACCTCAAGGAGCTCAGAATCTATAAAAGGAAACAGATACTTAAGTATATTATTCAAACAAAAGATGATATAGAATATATAGACAGTGTCAAAGGACACAGGACTGATCAGCTATACTTGGCGGATATCAGGAAAGAGTTCACAGTGTTTTGAAAGAGAAGTAGGGGCTGTCCGGTTTGAGAAAGATAGCAGGCTATTCAATGAGGATCTCCAACCTCAATTTAAAATTTGTCTAATTATAGAACTGATGTGCTGGTTTACATTCTAGGAAATTAGTTGAATGAGTTTTTGTGTAAGATTGTGTGTGTGTGCGCGTGCTTGTGTGTGTTCAGGTCAAAAAGTGGGGGGAATCTTCAGCACTGTGAGGAGGTGCTGAGTACAGAAATGGGGGAAAATGGGGAAGAATGTCCCATCTTAACCCTCTGCACAGATTTAAGGTTTGGAAAAGGAGGAGTTAAGAACCGGAACCTAAAGGTACAGTGTTCATAAGGCAAGTTTTGAGATTCTAGGAATAAACCCGCTAATTTAGAGATGAAATTACAGAGTATATCACAGAGCAGAATAAAATCATCCTCCCCCAGCCCCAACCCTCTAATCTTTTTCACACTAAAGTGTTTTTCTGGCATCATGGCAACATTGATTGACTACTAACTGAGAATGGAGCCTGACCATGCCTAGCAGGACAGCATTCTGATGTAGGACACAGACAGCACAGCATGGGTGGAAGTGGGGCATGAATGTACCTTTGAGCACTTGTGAGCCTGAGAAAACCAAGAAAGTTTAAGGTTTGTCTTTAAGGGAGCTGCAAAGTGCAATAAGCCACCGATATTCAAGCATTTCTGTAAATATGGCATAATTTGTACTCCAAACCTGGGGAGGCCTAGGGAAATTAAGATGATCAGCAAATATGTTTGACAGTTGGAAAAAAGTAAAAGGAGCATCCTATAGAAATTCCCATCTGGTGTAATCTTTTACTTCCTCAGAATGTGGATGCTGAACTAAAGTTTTGCAACTGGAGGTATTGCAGGCCATCAGTTTAGACGTGCCTTGGTAGGAACCTAGGATGTTTCTTCCCTGAGTTCTCAAGAATAGTAGAAGCTTTTGGGAGACTGATCTTCTGAAAGTACAAGCATAATGATTGGGAAGCTAGATAATCACTAGTTTTGTGGATTTGGGCAGATCACTTAATTTCAGAGTCTCATTTTCTTCATTTGTAAAATGGAGGTAATACTGAACTTGCCTAAGTTATTGTGAAGATTCAGGAATCTTAAAGAACCTGACAGAGTAGCCACTGATACGTAGTATTCACTTAATACATAATGGTGCTCTTACCATTGATATATTATTTTTTAATCTTACATTTTCATGATCGCCTTTGTCATTCAACTCAGTGAATGCTACAGTTATATTCCATAGGACAGATTTAAGCTATAGAAAATTTTAGCTTTTTAGTAAGTGGATTTAAATAAGTTCTTTGTTGATTTATATAGTTCATTACTGGCATTTAATAACTTTGTGCTTTACATGTGGCACTTTTAGCTTAATATGGAATAGTAAATATTTGATAAAGGGTGTTTTACTTGGTGTGCTGACTACAGAACATACCTTGCTGAGAAATTCTAGGCATTTCTTGTAACTCCTACTCTTTGTACTTGTGCTGTCTTATATGAACTTCTTCATATAAGGGATTTGAGTGCAATTTGATCATGGCTGCAGTATCGGTTATTAGAGTATCAGAGATTCATTGCTACTAACAAATTCTGATTTATGTCTAACTCAGAGCATGCCAGCAAAAGAACAGTGGCTCTATTTCCATAACGAAAGAAGGGAAGTGAGGTTGTCTACTTGCAAGTGTCTATGTGCAACCATTGATTCAAAATGGAAAAACTTGTGAAATGCTTGTAAAATTCAGAAGACATAACTTGTTTTAGATATCCTGATAAACTCAACAAATCACATATTTTTCTTTAGAAATCTATATGTGGATAGATGATAGAGATCTTAAACTCTTAATTATGTCCATCCAAAAATCCCTCTAGTTGGTAATGGTAGAGATATTATTCCTTGGTTTCTATCTAGTGAGAAGACTGAAATTGGTGAAGTCATTATAAAGCTGTATATTTCACAGGGACCATCAAATTAAATTTCATGTGGAGTTTGAGTCAAGGGGGGAAATGCACTTATGATGCAAGTATAAAACTTGGTTAAAAAATAAGGAAAAAAGTCTTACCCTTAAAACTTTTGTGAAAAATGTACACTTCCATATAATAGATGGAGCTGTTGAGGTCACATGTCTTTTGTATGTCTTCTTCAGTGTTCTATTTTACAGAACCCACAAATGTTATCTTTAAAAAAATCATACTTAAGAGATCAAGTATGGGAAAGAACCGAGTCGACAAAATATAGCAGCTGTATTGTTCCCCACATCTTGACAATGAGATAAGCTCTGCAATGACTGTGTGTGAGAATGTATTGATTTAAAAAAAAAAAGTGCAGCTGCTCTTATCATATTCAGGAATGTTGTAGCACTGACTTTTATTTTTAAAAATTTATTGCCAAGAATATCCATCCATTTGGATAAATACTTTTTAAAAAATTCTTGAATAGTAGATATTTTCTTCATTTTAAGTCGAGGTAAATGACCATATTGGGTTTGATTTCAGAGCTGTAATTCATTCCTGTCCTTCATATCCAAAAGAACAACTAGACTAAATTAATACTGTTCCCTTGGCCAAGCAGCATTAGGACACTGATTTGTAGTTGTCGGAGTGAAATCTTAGCATTTGCTAGAAATACCCAAATAAGATTGCCAAAGATCTTTAATGTCAGGTAGCACAAGAGCAAGACAGCATTATCCTTTAAAAGTCATTTCTTCCTAGTGTATGTCATATACCAAAATAACTGTTCAGTAGTTGAAAATGATGTTCAGCTTTTCTCAATTAATGGGATGATGCACTTCCTGATTACTCAAAATAATTTTTAAAGTTTTTAGTTTGAAATAATTTTAGACTTACAGAAAAGTTGCAAAAATGGTACAGAATTCCTTTATACCCTTCACTCAGCTTTCCTAAATGCTAATGTCTCACATAACCGTAGTATAAGGATTAAAACTAAGAAATTAACATTGGTGTAATCCTATCGACTAAACTACAGACTTCATATTTCATTAGTTTTTTATTAAAATTCTTTTCCTTCTGTTTTTTCCAGGATCCAATTCAGGATCCCATAACACAGGTAGTTGTAATGTCTTAGTCTCCTTCAGTATGTGGCAGTTCCTCAGTCTTTCCTTGTCTCTGTGACCTTTACACTCTTGAAGAGTACTGGTCAGTTATTTTGTAGAATACTCCTCAATTTGTGATTGATGTTTTATAATAATTATATTAAGGTTATCCAGTTTTGGCAAGGATACTGCAAAACTCATGTGCCGTTCTCATTGTATCATATCATAAGAACAATTTTTGTTTGTTCACACTTACTCAGATACATGGGGTCTTTACGTTACTTTTTCAAAGAAGGTTTACTTCTGTTAACTCAGCCAGGCATTGTGAATGACTCTTGAGAGGTAGATAGGGTAGTTAATAATAATTATTTTTCCATATAAGGAAGATGAATCCTGAAGTAGCTAAGAAATATGCACTGTGTGCTGGGACTTCTGTGGTGGTCCAGTGGTTAAAAATCCACCTTCCAGTGCAAGGGATGCAGGTTTGTTCCATGGTCAGGGAACTAAGATCCCACATGCCGCGGGGGAACTAAGCCCGCGTGCCACAACTACTGAGCCCACGTGCTCCGGAGCCTGCACACCACAACTAGAGAGCCTGTGTGCCGCAACTAATGACCTATGCCCTCTGGAGCCCGTGCACCACAACTGGAGAGAAGCCCGCGTGCCGCAGCTAGAGAAGCCCGCGTGCCGTAACAAAGAGCCCGTGCAGCGCAACGAGAAGATCCTGCATGCCGCAACTAAGACCCAATGCAGCCAAATAAATGAAAAAATTAAAAAAAGAAATATGCAGTGTGTTTCAGTGACTGTGCCAGAACTAACAGTGACCATTTGCTTCTAGGGCACTGTGATATTGCGATTTATAATATGCAACGTATATTTGGTCTTCATCCAGTTGCTGGCACAGAGCTCCTAAAACCCTTGGAATTTCTTAAGTAATGAGAGTGATAAATATGTGTCATGTTAATGTGGTGACTTTTGAAATGTGCCTAGATCACCTAAGGATGGGGGCTGGTCACCAGAGGAACCAACTCTGTGATTTTATTTATTTATTTTTTGTGGTGCGCAGGCCTCTCACTGTTGTGGCCTCTCCCGTTGCGGAGAACAGTCTCTGGACGCGCAGGCTCAGCGGCCATGGCTCACGGGCCCAGACGCTCCGCGGCATGTGGGATCTTCCTGGACCGGGGCACGAACCCGAGTCCCCTGCATCGGCGGGCGGACTCTCAACGACTGTGTCGCCAGGGAAGCCCCAACTCTGTGATTTTAGTCTCATACGTCCTGACCTCAGGGAAGGGGAGAGGGGCTAAATCAGTCATCAGTGGCCAATGATTTAATTAATCATACCAATGTCATGAAGCCTCCATGGAAACCCCTAACGACAGGGTTTGAAGAAATTCTGGGTTGGTGAACACTTGGAGATTTGGGGAGAATGACAAGCCTGGAGAGGACATGGAAGCTCACGTCAGATAGTGTTAGAATTGAGTTGACTTCTAGGACACCCTTCTGGTGTTGGGAAAAGCACGCCCTCCACACATACACACACACACACACACACACACAGACACAGAGGAGTTGGTGACCAGAACACTAAGTCTGAACACAAAGTATTCTGGCTTTTTATGCACAAAATCAAAATATGATACACTCTTTTTCTTTTTCTTAAAACAAATAGCTATCTTCCCTTCTGAAGGGCAGGAAGTCCATAAAATGAATCTCTCTACAGTATTAATAGAAGTAGTGATGTGGGTCTGGAGGGTTGGGAAAATGTAAGGAGAGTTGAAGATAATCTAATCTAAGAATCTTTTATGAACCTGCACACCCTCCCTCTTCCTCCAGGAACTTTAGACAAAACTGGAAGAAGTTCAAATGGTTTGGACTGCCTCCCCCCACCTCTTTTTTTTTTTTTTTTTAATTTGCCTTTTTTTTCTGGGATACTCTGGCCAAAGACTAACAAGCAGTGAAATGGCAAAAGGCAGGCAGCAGGCAGGAAAAGTAGAAGCAAATGGCTGGGGTAAAACACAAACTGTGATTAGGCTCAGAATAATCAGGAATTGCATTGTAGCTTGTTATACATATTCCATGGTCATAATTTGATATTTGGAACAAAAAGGAAAAGAAGAATCCTCTTTCAAATAAAAAACCAACAAAAACAAGTCAGTGTTGACTGGGCAAGTTTACCTTTTTCACTCAAAATAATACCTGTTTACCTTTCTGATCCCCTCCATGTGATCTAGTTATTTGCACTTAGCATATTTGAGGGAACTGAAGAGTGATTCACATTATCATTTTAATGGTGCATGGATTCTTTCATTATGTAGTTGGTTCACATACATCAACATTTTAAATTTTGGACATTCTAAAATACATTTGGCAAACTGCTAAGGAGAAAACCGTCTGTGAGCCTGTAGGAACTGAAACCTGGTACATGTCTGAACAAATGCAAAAGTCCTATTTGTGCTGTTCAGCTTTATAAATTATGTAGCTTTGTGTGACCCTTTTAAAAATATTCAGGTGGTTTTGATATATCATTAAAAGGTGATCAGTGATAATTGTCTTGACGACAGTGCTCACGTGGAAAAAAATGTTGCTCAGTGGAACACTTTCCTAACCTCTGATATGATTTTTAAAGGCCCTTTTAAAAAAAAAGCAAGACATTTGAAAGTTACTTATTAAAGGCCACATGGAAACACAACTTGCAAAGGGGCTTTTAATTTCATAATGATTCAGATTTTTAATCATAAAATAAGACCCAAGACCAGCTCTTAATTATTTATAGATTGATTCGGCCATCTGTGTTATCCAGTTTCCTTACTTTGGCTAGGAGGGCAGGAATAGGTGGAGAAGCTGAAATAAATCAGCTCATTTATATTTTATCATCAGTAGTAAAAAGTCTGGTGTGATATAAAATTTTAGAATTATCTATGCCATTTGACCCGTTACTATGGATAATTGAAAGGATACCATAATTGAGAAGAGGAAAAAAAACCCCACTTACTGAATAATAACTGTCCCAGACACAATGCTAGGCTCTTTGTATATATCACCTAGTGTTCACAGCAGTCCTACGTAGTATTTATGGTTATCTTCTTTTACAGAGGTGGAAATTAAGGCACAGAGAGCTGAAATCACTTACCAACTCAAATGGGTAGCAAGTGGCAAGGCTGGGATTAAAGTAGCTCTAGCTTTCCTTACAATCCATGTGCTTTCTACAGAATGGATCACTTGTACCATGACTGTCCCTTGATGCAAAATATATAAATTAAAATGTTTTTACAGCCCAAGGATGAGAATTGGAAATCTGGGCTAATTTCAATTTCATACAATGAAGAACAATAGCTACCCTTTTCTAGGATCCCTATATGAAGGTATTTAGAAAATGCATTCCACACTGTGAACACTGTTTTGTAACCTCTATGGAAAAACTATTGAAAGTCTGTGGGACTGAAAAGCAGTACATATTTTCTATACAACAATATGGAAAAAAATGCTCATGCCCCTTAGGCCCAGCTAATGTATATTTTTGTGGACCGTCAGAAATTAACGTACAAAGATATTCATCTTAGTGCTATTTATAATAGTGTAAAATTATAAACCATGCAAATGCTCAGTAGTTTAAAAAAAAAGTAAATATACTATAAAATCATACATATTTTGATATATTATGCAGTCATTAAAAATAAGTTTCAGAGAATATTTAGTAACAAGGGGAAAATTCTAACAATATGATTTTCAGTTGCTGTATAAATATGTATTGAATGAATAAATAGATTACTAAATTCAAAATAGTGTACATCATGAGAATTAACATTTTCCAAATCAGAGATCTTGAAGAAATATTACTTTTCTTTTGCTTAAGGTAAATGTTTTTCAAAGTAGAATGTATACAGTGTACAAATCATTAATGGCTCAATGAATTCTTACAAAAGGAAACACCCATGTGACCACAACATAGTCGTCAGGTTTTGGCATCAAGATTAAGCTGCTTTCAAAAACTGTTCTCTTTTCTTTTTTTCTGGAAGGATTGGTGTAAGATTGGTGCTATTTCTTAAAAGTGTAAAAGACTTAGCAGTGAAGCTGTCTGAGCTGGAGATTTATCTGTAGAAAGGGTTTTAAAAACGTATTCAATTTCTTTAATAGATTTAGTAATACAGAAACATGCTATTTATTCTTGTGTTCATTTTTAAGTTGTGCTTTTCAAGCAATTTTCCATTTCAGCTAACATTTCAAATATTTTGGCAAATTTTGGTCATAAGCTCTTATATTTTTAGTATCTGCACAATCTATAGTAATGTTCTTCTTTACTCTCAATATTCTTTTAAACGTCTTGTTCAGGGTTTACCAATTTTATTATTTTTTTTCTCAAAGCCAAACTTTGGCTTTTGTATTGGTTTCCTATTGCTGTGTAACAGATTACTACTACAAGCTTGGTGGCGTAAGACAACACAACAGTATTCTCTTACAGTTCCGTAAGCCAGAAATCCAAAATCAGTTTCACTTGGCCAAAGTCATGGTGTCAGCAGGACTGCCACTCCCTCTGGAGGTTGTAGAGGATAATCCATTACCTTGCCTTTTCCAGCTTCCAGAGTTGTGTTTCTTGCCTTCCTTGGTTTGTGGCCTTTCCATTGTCTTCATAGCCCAAAGCATGGCATCTTGTTTCACTTGTCACATTACCTTCTGTCTCTGTAGTCAAATATTTCTCTGCCTTCCTCTTTTGAAACACTTGTGATTACATACAGGGTTTACCCAGATAATTCGGAATAATCTGCCATTCCCAACATCCTTAATTTAGTCACATAGACAGTCCCTTTTGCCACATGAGGTAACATCCAAAGGTTGCAGGGATTAAGATCCAGATATTTTATCTTTAGAGGCCATTATTCAGCCCACTACAGATTTGATGATTTTTTTTCTATTGCAAGTTGTTGTACATATTATTAATTTCTGCCCTTATTTTTTATTGTTTTGTTAGTTTTATATTCTTCTAGTTTTACTTGCTTTTCCCCCCCCAACCTCTTTTGATAGATAATTAGATAACTGATTTGAAGTTTTAAAAATTTTCTAGTATGTGCATGGTCTTCATGGAAGGTCTTAACATCCATGTAGTATTGCTTTAGCTTCATCACACAAAGTTCAATATGTAGCATATTAATTTATGGCTCAGTGAGATATATTTAGATTGTTTAAATCGTTAATTAGGAGAGTTTTCTTAGTTTCCAAACATTTGGAAATAATTCAATTTATTGTTTTGTTATTGATGTTAGCTGAATTTTCCTGAAGTCAAAGAATAATTTTAATCCTTGATAAACCAGCTTTTAAAATCAGCTGAATCGGTCATCATATCATCAGTTTTGATAAATGTTTCATGTACTTGTATTTTTGGTACATTTTTCTATGAATGTCCATTTGGTCAGGCAGGGTAATCATCATGTTGTTAAAATAGTCCATATTCCTATTGATTCTTTTCCTGATAGTTCTATCAGTTACTGTGGGAAGTGTGGTAAAGTCTCCTATCATGACTGTAGGTTTTTCTATTTCTTATTTGAGTCCAGTCAATTTCGGTTTGTATACTATATTTGGAAGCTGTGTTATTTTTCAGATACACATTTAGAATTATTTAAAAAATTCTTTATGGATTGACTTTTTATTGAAAAATATCCTTAATATCTATAAATACATTAATCTTAAAATCTACTTTGTCTGATATTATAGCTATACCAGTTTTATTTTACTTTTATAAATTTATTTTATTTTATTTTTGGCTGCACTGGATCTTTGTTGCTGTGTGCAGGCTTTCTCTGGTTGCAGTGAGAGGGGTCTACTCTTCGTTGTGTGCACAGACTTCTCATTGGTGGCTTCTGCTGTTGCGGTGCAGGGGCTCTAGGTGCATGGGCTTCAGTAGTTGTGGCACGTGGACTCAGTAGTTGTGGCTTGCAGACTCTAGAGTGCAGGCTCAGTAGCTGTGGTGCACGGGCTTAGTTGTTCCGCAGCATGTGGCATCTTCCCGGACCAAGGCTTGAACCCGTGTCCCGTGCATTGGCAGATGGATTCTTACCTACCGCGCCACCAGGGAAGCCCCCCAGTTTTATTTTAATTAGTATTCATAGGCATGTCTTTTTATTTCTTCTTATCTTGCAGCTTCAACTTGTTCATTTTTTTAAAATCTGTGGTTTGTTTCTTATAAATGTCATATAATTAAAAAAACATCCAGAGTGAAATAGTAATTTTTTCCCCTTCCTTGAAATAATGTGTGTTGTCTTAGTGTTATTCTTTATAATGGTTAATTAAACTCTGAGGAAAAACATCTGGACTTAGAATTTTTTGGTGGATAGGTATTCAGTTATGGATTTAAAGTCTCTAAGAGTCATGCGATTTCTCAAGTTTTTACTCTTGGTAAAATTTTAGTAAACATGGTTTTATAGGTTTTACAGACATAAGTCTGTAGGATGAGGATTTATAGGACCTATGGACCTATGACTTATGTAGAATTATGTTGCTTAATTTCTAAACATTTAGATACTGGATTCTAATTTAATTTTAAGGTCATCAAAGGTTATATAATTTATAACTTCAATCATTGAAGTGTGTTGAGACTTGCTTTATGGTCCAGAATATGTTCTATGTGTTAAAAATTCTCTGTGCACTTGAGAAAATTGCATATTCTGTAGTGTTAAATATAATTTTCTATATGTGTATATTAGAGTTTCATTAATCATGGTTTTCACATCTTCTGCATCTGTTCTTTTATCTGGGATCATTTTCCTTCAGTCTTAAGAAATTCCTTTTGTTTTGCTTGTAGTGTGTGCACATTGACAATACGTTTTTCTGAGAATGTCTTTATTTTCTTTTTGGTTTTTGGAAGAAATTTTTGCTGAGTATAGAATTTTAGATTGGCATTTTACTTTTGGAAATGAGTACAATGTCATTACATTGTATTCTGGTTTTTATGGCCAATGTTGAGAAGTAGACTCCCAGTTTTATTGTCATCCTCTGAACAACAATACTACGCCACCCTCCTGACCCCACCTCATACTCTGACTGCTTTTGAGATTCTTTTTGTTTTTGGCTTTCAGCAGCTTCACTATAATATGCCCTCGTATGATTTTCCTTTTAGTTATCCTACTGTGGTTCACTGAGCTTCTTGAATATGTGGGTTGATGTCTTTCATCATATCAGGAAATTCTGATTTTTAATCATTATTTCTTCAAATATTACCCCTCTTGTTTTCTCCTGTTCATCTGGGATAGACAAAGCATGTGCATGTTTATTGTGTCCCAAATTCCTCTTAGATTCCTGTTCTGGTTTCTTCTGGCCAGCCTTCTAGCTCACTTACGTTGTCTTATGCTGTGCGTAATCTGCAGTTAAACTAATTCATTGAGTTCTTAATCTCTGATGTGTCTTGTAGTTCTAGGGTGCACATTCAGTTTTTTTATAGATTGTGATTCTCTATTAAAATACATCTGATTTCCATCTACTTTTAAATATATTTTCTCAATTTTATTTATCATATCTGTCACAGTTATTTTAAAGTCCTTGTCTACTAAGTTCAATATGTGAATCATCTCTGGGTAAGCTTCTAATAATTGTTACTTTTTGATCGTCAGCCATTTTCTCATGCTTCCTTGCTCATTTAGCAATTTTTAAATGTATTTTTGACATTGTGAATTATATTATAGAATCTTAATAATTTTATCTTTCACTGATGGGAATTGAGTTTTGTTTTGAGAAGTAATTTCATTTCTGGCTGGTAATCTAGATCATGTGGAGGTTTGATTTTAAGCTTTAAGTCTATTTGGTGTTGGCCTTCATTCTGCAGTACAGGCCTTCTAGGGCATGGCATTTCTGGGATCTCCAAAAAATCTGGATATTCACCAAGGATTTTTCCCTTTGGCTGGGGGTGGAATGCCAGCATCTCTCCCATTTTGTGCAATGTCTGAAATCTCTGTTCAGATCTCAGCCCCTCCGTAAATGTTCTCTGCTAGAAATCTTGGAATCTTGCCCTATGCATGTGAAGCCTCAGATCTGCCAAGGGCCCAAAGATATTTTTTTTCTCCTGGTCTATTGCTTTCTCCATTCTAGTTCCCTGCTTACCAAATTTCAGTCAGTTTAGCAGCTCTGTTTCCTCTGCCCTGTAAGACTGGTTGCACTCCACTTTCATGAACAGCAGATTAGAAATTATGCCCAGGGAGAAAAACAGGGTAAGTGTGGGGCTTAACTGGGTCTGTCTCTTCTCTCAATGATTGAAGTCATGTGTTCTTTGCTGCCAGTGCCTGAAAACTGTTTTTTTCTTTTAATTTAACTCATAATTGCCTATAGCAACACTTGTTATCTTTTTAATGTCTTTTGGATCTTTTGTTAAATTCCTTTTTTCATTCCTGATATCACTTAATTATACTTTGTCTTTCTTGATCATTTGTATCAGTGGATTATCCAATTCTTACTCTTTTTAAGGAAGCACATTTGTTTTTGTAGATTCTCTCAATATTTACTCTTATCTTTGCTTTTTTCTTCCTTCAGCTTCCTTTGAATTTGTTGTTTCTCCTTATCTTCTTGGGATGGATGTAATCTTAATAATTTTCAGCAATTTTATTTTACTAATACAGGCATTCAAGATTATAAATATTCCTCTAGATATTGCTTTGGCTACATCTCTCAGATTTTTCTATGTAGTATTTTGTTCAGTTTAAAATATTTTATAGTCTTCTTTGTGTTTGATTATTTTATCCATAAATTATTTAGAATTATATGTCTTAAGTTACAAATGTGTGTGATATTCTAGTTATTTTGTTGTTGATTTCCAGCACAAGTACATTTTATTTAGAAAAAATATGCTCTGTGGTTTCAAATATTTGAAATTTTTTGTGAGTTGCTAGTACGTACTTAGTACATAGTCAATTTTTAGAAATCTCTATGTCTTCAAACAGAAGGTGTATTCTCTAGTTGCTCTATATATGTCCATAGTGTCAAATTTGCTAATTTTGTTTCTTTGTATCTTCTTATATCCTTAATGTTTTTTTTCTGCTTGTTCTATTGTATAGTGAGAGAAGTTTTTAAAAAATCCCCCACTATGATTGTTGTTTGCCTATTTCTTCTGTCAATTTTTCTTTATATATTTTGTAGCAGTGTTAAGTGCATAGTAATTTAGATTTTTTTCATTTTCTGATTGAATCTGACCTTTTATTTATGATATAACTTTCATCTGTAGAAATACTTTTTCCTTTAACGTTTATATTTTTTATTAATATACCTATAGAAGATTTTCCCATGCTATATTTCATATCCTTTTATAATTTTTCTGTATTTTTATATGTATTTAATATAATAAATTAATACTAGTCTATGTATTTAGTTGTAAATCCAGTTTGATTTTTTAATCTTTTAACTGAATTATGCAGTGCATTGATATCTATTGAAATAAGTATGCTTTTGTTTAAAGTTATGTGATTTTCATTTGCCCTTACAGGTTTATTTAGTTTTTTTCTTTCTCTCGATTTTTTTTGGACTGACAGATGGTTTCTTACCATGCTATTTTCTCTCTATTGGTTTAGAAGATATAAAACTTTAAACAGTTATTTTTGTAGTTATCCTATCATTACAGCATGTACTCCTTATTTATCAAAGTCGAATGTTAATACTTTACCTTTCTCCTCCCAAATGCATGGCTTTTGAAATACTTCAGCTTCATTTGCCTGCTTCCCAAATGATTTATTATTGTTGTCTTGTAACCTAAAAAATACACACGTACACAATCATTATTATCTTTTTTTAAGAAAAAAATGAACTCAGTGTTCATAATGTTTATTTATATTTGTCATTTGTCATTTTCTTCTTTCATTCCTACTTGCATCTCTGGCTTTCTAACTGGGCTTATCTTCCTAATGACTGAAAAAAAATATTTGGAATTTTAAAAATGCAGTTATTTACCCATTCCTCCATTGACAGACAACTAGGTTGTTTCCATATCTTGGCTATTGTGAATAATGCTGCAATAAACATGAGAGTGCAGTTATTTTTTTGATATCCTGTTTTTATTTTCTTTGGCTATATACCCAGAAGGAAGATTGCTGAATATTATGGTAATCCTATTTTTAATTTTTTGAGGAACCTTCATACTGTTTTCCATAGTGTCTGTACTAGTTTTCATTCCCACCAACAGTGCACAAGGGTTCCCTTTAAATCCTTGGCAGTACTTGTTATCTCTTATCATTTTGATGATAGCCATCCTGATGGGTAAGATAATGTGTCATTGTGGTTTTGATTTGTATTTCCCTGATGATTAGTGATGTTGAGCACCTTTTCATATTTCTGTTGGCCATTTGTATGTCTTCTTTGGAAAAATGTCTATTCAGTTTATCTGCCCATTTTAAAATTCGATATTGTTGTTACTGAAATAAACCTACATATAGTCAACTGATATTTGACAAATGCTGTCTGTTCTGTTCCATTGGTCTATGTGTCTGTTTTTTATGCCAGTACCATACTGTTTTGATTACTGTAGCTTTGTAGTATAGTTTGAAATCAGGAGGTGTGATGATTCCAGTTTTGTTCTTATTTCTTAGGATTGCTTTGGCTATTTGGGGTGACTTTTGTGTTTCCATACACATTTTAGGCTTGTTTTTTCTATTTCTATGAAAAATGCCATTGGAATTTTGATAGGGATTGCATTGAATCAACAACACTATATAACAGCACTGTATTATATACTTGAAAGTTGCTAAGAGGCTTGTTTTTAAATGTTCTCACCACAAAAAAGAAATGATAATTATATGATGTGATGGAAGTGTTAGCTAAAACACTGATCTTAAAGTGTGTTTTGGCTGTTATTAATATAGCTACACTAGGTTTCTTTAGTGTTTATTTACATGGGATAGCTTTCCCATTCTTTTACTTTCAAATCTTATATCCTTATAGTATTACTCTTAATCGAAAAATATTTTGGATTTTACTTTTTATATTTAATATGACAGTATCAGTTTTTATTTAATGTAATATTGGATATATTTGAGTGTATATATGCCAGTTTTCTACTTTCTTTTTAATTTTTCTGCTATATTTCTTTTCACTATCTCTTTGCCTTCTTTTTTTTTTTTTGCGGTACACGGGCCTCTCACTGTTGTGGCCTCTCCCGTTGCGGAGCACAGGCTCTGGATGCACAGGCTCAGCGGCCATGGCTCACGGGCCCAGCTGCTCCGCGGCATGTGGGATCTTCCCGGACTGGGGCACGAACCCATGTCCCCTGCATCGTCAGGCGGACTCTCAACCACTGCGCTACCAGGGAAGCCCCTCTTTGCCTTCTTTTTGATTTAAGTTTTTATTATTATTTAAATAAATTTCCCCATATTAACTTGTTAGCCCTGTCCTTTATTGATTCTACTAAAGTACAACATACATTTTTTCTTCTGACATTTACTATTGTAATGTATTTAATTGTATAAATAGTTTTAACCTCCTCAAATAGCATTATTGTTGTTCATCCAGACAATGCTCAATTAGATTTATCCAAGTATTTGTGCTATTGATTGCTGTAAACACCTTCTTGCTTCTCTGAGTCCCATCTGACATCTTTTATGAATATATTTTTCTGATCCCAGAACCTGCTTCAAAATTTAGGGAGTTCCCTGGTGGTCCAGTGGTTAGGACTTGGCACTTTCACTGTTGTGGCCTGAGTTTAATCCGTTGTCGGGGAACTAAGATCCTGCAAGCCATGCGATGCAGGCAAAAAATAAATAAAAAATAAAACAAAATTTAAGTATGAGTTTACTGTCAGTAAATTCTCTGTTTTTATTTTTCTGAAAATACCTTTATTTTGCTTATATTTTCACTGGATATAGAATCCTAGGTTGGTAGTTTTTTTTTTTTTTTTGGTCAGAATTCTCAAGACACTATTCTATTTTACTTTAATATTTTCTGGCTTTCATAATTTCTATCAAAAAGATAATGGTCAGTCTTTCTCTCTAGGTTCATACCTGGGCAGCTCCTCCTGAACTCTAAATTTTGTCTTTTCAGATTTGTACATCTGTTAATATTATCTCTCACACTGCATGTAATTTGACATTACCTTGATGGAAGCAGTCCCAGATACAGGACTCACCTTGACGGGCTTTCATTCTTTCCTTAGAACCTTGGTGTCTCTCAAATGACTTCAAACCAATATTTTAAAAATATATTGGTCCGGATTGTGTAGTTGTTTTCAGTGAGAAGATTGGTCTGAAGCAATGTCATACATTATTAGTGGACAAACTCTAACTTGTGCTTTACATATTTTAGTTTTCTATTCCCTGTAGGCATTTTCAAATATGTCTTTTATTTCTTTAAACATAGTTAGCTGTTTCATAAACTGTGTCTGATAATTTCAGTATCTGAGGTGCACCTTTTTCTACTGTCTGCTCTTTCTGTTGGTTCTTCCTCACAGTGCCCCATTTCTATGTATGCATTGTTAATTACTTTGACCTGTGTATTGAATTTGTCCTTGAAAAAGTACATTTGTTGAGGCCAGGATGAAGGCGCAGTGTACTCGAGAAGATTTACATTTGCGTCTAACTATTACATGTGGATGTGACCAGTGGAAGGCACTCTTAACCCAACATAAAATGTGAAGTTCTTAGAAACCTCCAGAGAGCAAATCTACTGGAAGGCTGACTAGGGACAACATTTATTCATAGAATATTTTTTACTTTTTCTTCCTTTTCTCATAATTTTTCTTCTAGAATCTACAAGGCATAGCTTATGAATCACTTTACATTAGGTGCTCAACCCTTTGTGCCCCAAATCAATGTGGGGGAGTGTCTTCTCAGATTCCCTGCTATGGGCAGGTCCTAGGCTTTGACTTTCTTCCCACCTCTGTCCATACCATACGCGGGCAAATTTGACACATGGCCTCAAGGTAAAAGCAACTTGGTGCTCATGTGTACAATTTATATCTCTGTGTTTCCTTTTTCCCCTCCCTGAGGTTTGTGCCTTCAGTTTGTGATCTATGTGTTAGCGCTTAAATGACTTTAAAGGGATTTTGAAATATCTTTATCTAGCATTTTAATTTTGATCATTGGAATATTTGGTCTAAATAAAATTATTCATCATTATTGGAGATAGAAGTTCCCTATCTTTTTGCTTTTAATGTATTGGGAAAAGAAAATACTCCTTTATTATATGAATTTTGGGAATTTATTGAATGTTTTTGTTTGTGTATATCATTTTAGTTATTTATATATCCATCACACTAAATTAATAAACTTTAGTTTTTATATGTTTATAGCATTTAATATTATTGACTCTTGAATAGTATATATATTTCTTCTTTGTAGTGTACTTTATGTAAACATTTCCAATACATGTATGTTAACATATTTTACTGTGGTGATGGATCTTTTGAGTGTTTTAAAAAAAATCTTTAAATATTTTTAAATAGTTTTGAATTTATCTATGTCCAGGGATAGGTGAGCAGGTTGATAATGAAAAGAGAAAACAGATGAATAGTTGTGAGGCTAAAGACAGAATCAGCAGTGGGATAGCATGTGGCTAGGGTATAATGAAAAAGATGGTAGGTTAGGAACACCAGGATATTTGGATTTTTGTGTCTTTAGGTCATGCAAAAATCTAAGCAATAAACCAGCTACTATGTCCTAGCATATATACTTTAATTTTGTTTCTTTCATGTGCTTTCCTTGATAAAAAAAAATTGTTACTAAATTGAGTTTTGTTAACTGTAGGTAAAACCTTAAAACGATATATAACTGTCATTTAAAAAAGAAATGAATTCATGGGGAAATGTATTGTTATATGCAGATTTCCAGTGGAAACCTGCAGATGCTCACATAAGAAACATTCTTCCCACTCTTTTGAATAAACATGTTGCAAGCCTAGTACATTTGCATACCCAAGAGAATAATAGTTTCAAAGATATGGGCTGTGAACACATGTGGTTGTCTACCAGATTATGAACACCAGACTTGAGACATATATTTTTCAGGTGGACAGCTTGAGTCAGCACAAATGCTGTGTCTTGGGGAGTATTTGGAGAAATGTAGGTGCTACTGTATTTTGACTAATCATTCCCTCTAGCTCTCATTGTGACGGATGGAAAATTTATTTTATTTTCCCTTCACAAAGGGAAAACAAAATTGCACCTATCTTACTGCATAGTTTGTTAAGCAATTTCCATTTGTACTTGCATTTCACAGATGTTCTGAAATGGTTAAACCAAAAAAGCGTGTTTCAACTCAAGAGTAACTTGTAACAAAATACATCCTATCAGTTGGTTAAAAAAAAAATATACGTATATATATATACACACACACACACACACACACACACATATGTGTGTGTGTCTGTGTGTGTGTGTATGTAGTTTCATAACACTGATACACATAAGCATCTTTTTAGGCCAGTGCAGTACTTTCTTGCTTTATGAGTGAGAAGTTATAAAGTCACATACTTGGCCTGAATGTTTGATTTTTCATTTATCTTTAGTAATTTATTACAGTGGAGCTGACAGGAGATGAAAGATGTTTAGATACACATGAAACCTAGCAGCTCCTGTAGATCTGAAGAAGTTCGAGTCCTCAACTTCAGAATCTGTTATAACTCATGCTTATTAAATTGGCTCCAGGTTTTATTTTTCAGAGAAGTCCCCAAATAACTGATTTTCTAAGATATGTCCAGTGTTAGCCATATCCATCTCCTCTTAAATAACAGCTATTTCAAATTGTCCTGGTATGACTGGGGCAACCATGCAGTCTGGTTTGCCCAGGCCAGGGATAATTACTACTAGTGTTCTCTTATGCTCTCAAAAGGTACAGCTTTGGATGATAAATTATATGGCCACACCAGATTTAAAAGGCTAAGATTCATAAAATTTGGAAGGAAGAAAAATTGGTCTAATATTACATATTCATGTACTGTACCCCCCACCAAGTAAAAGCATTCCCTTTGTTATCAAACGTTTTTCCCCTACTCCTTGGTTTGAAGTATATCATTTCTATTTTGGTTAGAAGTATGTGCAGAGTATTTTAGCTTGGCAATTATAGAAAAAAATTACTGTCTTTTATAATTTAATCAATGAATCCTATACAACTTGTCTCAGTATTTTCCTATGGCAGAGTAAGGAAAGCTCTTTATGTTAATGCATTTTAATGGTTTATCCTGCAAAAATTTACATTTATTTGCCTATAAATATCTACAAATATAAACAACTTACAGAAAATATTTTTGATATGCCAACTAAATGTATTGGAGGATGTTATTCCTGTGGAATGCTGTCAGAAGTTTTACAGTAACCAGCCAATGATCTTTGTATTAATTTCCATGTATCATCAGTTATTGAATTCTTACTTTAGAGAAAGGTATGCTCTTCTTAGGTCAGATTTGCAGATAAATAAGTCTATTTTGGGCTTTATTTTCTGTTTTATATTAAAAATTTTGACCTTTAGTTTCTCTTTTCTGGAAATTGGATGATTAGAAAGCTGATTAGACATCAAACCAGATGGCACGTAGGGGGTATATCACAAAGTTCTTACAGTCTTTCTCAGAGTGTATGTCTTGAATACACATGAATAACCGAGAACTCTCAAATATGAGTGCTTTTGAACTTGAGATTAAAAAAATAAAAAGAAGCACGAAGGTTCATGAGAAAGTAAGTTTTATGGAGCCAGACACATTCAGCCCAGTCTTCTATTCACCTACATGTGGTGTACTTTTGTATAATCATAATCACATTTATGATCTTAGGATGCTAAAAGACCCTCAGTTAACATGTTCAGAAACTCTGTAGGTAATAGGGACAGTCATATTTTTAAAAATATTTTAAGCAAGGAAACTAAGCCATCAAAAAGAGTTACTGATTAACCTTAAGTGAACTTTTAAAAATGTAAACAAATCATCCAAGTCTGAAATCATTCCAAATAATTGTAGTTTTACTTTTTATTTTCTATTATTATTATAAAAATATTGGAAATAATGTCTTATTTATTCATTTGGAGTAAAAGTCAATAGCCATCTTTACTGTGTGTATCTTCTACCATCTGATACCAAACTTGATCAGAATTCAGAGTGAAACCTATGGGTTACCTTTTTAAATTTCTACAATTTGATTGTATCCTTTATCAGTGTTAGGGTGGATGAGAAGGTGGACTACCATCTTTTAATATGCTTATTTATTCTGCTTCCCATGTGACTTTTTTAGTTTTAGAATATGTGTCAGGTGATATTCAGGCTTACAATAAAGTAATTGTATTATATTAGAACTCTTGACACTTTTTTAAGTCAAGAAATTAGAAATGAAGAGGGCTACACTCACTTTTTCTTTTGTTTTTTCATTGGAAGAAGACCCTTGATTGCTAACTTTCTCATTGCCAAGTAACAAACAACCCAGGTATCTATTTCTTGTAGCAACAAACAAGGATTACTTACTTTGTTCCTACTCATGATCATTAGTAACTTTAGGATAATTCATCACTTACTGCCTTCTGTAATGCGTAGCCTTACATACGTAAATATGGATACTTGTATTTGATGAAGTCATTCCCTAGCTTTCATGAACTTAACAGATGCCTAGTCGGCAAGTCTGTATAGTTCCATGGCAAGTATATGCCATTACTAGTGAATGATTTCACAATTTGTAATACTACACATGGTTTTGAGATCTTAACACTTAAGCATTCTCCTTTTGAGTCTCCCCTTACCCAATCATGTTCAGTGTGAGTTTCCTGGTAGCCCAAAGGCTTGCCAAACCTAGTGAGCATCCCCAAGTCTGTCTTGCTGTAAATGCCCAGGAAAATCTCAGTTTGTATGGTGGTGTTATTGATGAATCACATTTACAAGGTTTTTGACTTTGTTTTGGTTGAGTCTGAAATGAGAGATGGAAATCAGGGACCTGGCTGTCAGCCATATCAGAAAAGTCAGGCATTTCTAAGACAGGAAATACATAAAATACATAAAAAATGAAGAGATTATTGAGTAGGGGGCAAATTCAGATAAAATTCAGATACTTTTTATTCCTCAAGTGGAATCTTGGCTAGATGTGATTATCATAGGTTTGAAATTGAGCTCTGCCTCACACCTTCAGGTAAATGATTCCATATGTGTGTGTGTGTGTGTGTGTGTATATATATATGTATATATAGTTTGCCTTTTACAGTTGTGATATAGTATCTGTAATATTAAAACATCACTCAAATCCTCAGATTTTATGATATATTTTTAAACTACAGATTGCAGGAAACAGTGCAGGTTATGTAATCATAACCTCCCAAACAAGCAGGTATATTACAGAGAAACAGTAACAAAACATACATCATGCCAGTTAATAATTTAAACGAAGTAGATATGTTTTCCTTAACACCTAATTGATTATCCCAAATAGAATAAAATCCACATATGTTAAATTCTTGATTAAGCCCTACATTTTTAGCTTCTTTCACATTCTTGCTTTGTATTTACTCTAAGATAGAAACAACTTTACTTCAAAGGTTAAATGTTTTCAGAAGCCATTTCAGTTTTATATAAAGTTTCTAAATATTTAGGAATTACATAAATGTAGACCATTGTTTCCTTTCAAAATTTGTTTCATTGGAGCAGATAATAGATTTCCACTTTCAACTACACAGTTAGCTGTTTTATTTTTGAGTATACCTTCTCCTCAGTATTTCTTTCCACAGAATTTTGGAATTTTGTTCCTCTCATGTTTTATTGAAAAGGCTCGCTGCCATTATATCATTTCGTTTTCCGGTTTTATCCTTTTGTCTGAAGGCACATTGCAGCATGCCTGGTTTAAGGACACTAGACAGCGAGAGAAATGGATAGCCATAAGAGTGTCTCTAGTCAAGGTTGAAAGAGTGCACGTAGCTTTCTAAACTGAACGCCGTGAATGGAGGACATTTAGGTTATTGCCATGACAATTCTAATTGTTGGAACTTTATTCTTATTATGGTCTTTATTCAGTTGGATTCACCCTAACAGCACACACAGACGAGTCACTTTAATTTCTGGGCTGGTTTTGGAGAACATGTAGCCAAGAATCATCATCTTTTTGTTACGATAACAAAACACACGGTCAAGGGGGGGTCTAAATGGAATTGCATTTTATAGGCCTGCAGAGATCGGTATGAAGTAAGACACGCTCTCTTTGACCTCTGGAGGCTCTCTCTAACGAACGATGGGGCTACATTTTAAATTACAGGAGATTCCAATTACTGTGAAATTACGGGGCTCTGTGAGCTCCCTCTACGGGCAAATTTAACGTCTGCAAATTATATTTTGTCTTCTTCTTCTTTTTTTTTTCCCCTCTTCTTCCCATTTTTCCCCCAACAAAGCCTCTGTGTGGCCTCTGGGATGGGGTGGCCGCCTAAGGGCCCAGAGGTTGTGCTCCTTGGAGCGTGTGCAAGATGGCTGCCCCAAGGCTGTTTGAAGCTGGCGCGTTTGAAGCAGCCGCGCGTGTTTGAAGCTGCGGCATTTGAAGCTGTCGGGCTTGAAGCTGGCGCGTGTGTTTGAAGCTGCGGCATTTGATGTTGCTGAGGACGTTTGTAAATTTGAGACAGACTTTAATATTGTTAGACGGTAGGGGAGTCCTTTTCAACCCCCTTTTCATTTTTTTTTCACTTGAACTTTTAAAAAAGTTTTATTTAACTTTTTTTTTCCAACTATTTTAACTACTTATGTCAGCCGAGGAATGCTGTGATTCACAGCCATTATTGTAAAGAGGCTGTTATGTATTTTTAGTGCTGCTGGGACCATAGGAATTCTTGAGTGGCTTTGACTGGATGCAACAATGTGGAGAATAATCCCAACTGTGAAAAGTGCTACTGTGGCCACAGAACAGTACAGAATAATTTTGAAAAAGGGCAGTCTCCTTGTTGCTTTTAGAAGAAGGCCATGTATGCCTCCTGTTGCATTTGCAAGATTGATGAGTGTAGAGGTAGAACAAATGTATGTGAAGTAGTTGGAGATGCATAGGGGATGCATAGTTGGGGATGCAGAGGTAGTTGGGGATGCATAGGTATAGGAATTAAATTTGCAGCTTTCCAGGAGCAAAGCATTTTCTGATTTCTAACTATGATTTTTTCCTCCAATTTCTGCAAGAACTAGAGAGAAAGGTGGATGTCATTATTGACCCTTTGGACACTACTGTAGAGGCAAATGGCGCTTTATATAGAGAGCATCTACTTTGACAATGTGAGAGAAGGGGATGAGTATTGCTGGTGCTGGGAAAGGAAAGAAAACAGATGGTTATCTTATAGCTGTAGATTGTGGTTTGGGAAACACCTTGTTTGGGAGAACCCTAGGTGTGGAAGTGAAAAATACGGAGAAAAATTTGGAAGGAGCCATGCGTTGTCAAACCCAAAGTGGACTGGATGAGAAACAAATAATTTTTCACGTAATTCCCAGCCTGGAGCAACATCATGTACTTGCATGCAGAGTTGATGAAGTAAGACATGCTCTACCGGTGTCTATGGTTCTCCTCTGAGAGTTGGTGCAGGTTAGAAAGCCACTTCGATGAGCTTGCCATCAGTTTTTTTTCCTTTGGAAGTAGCATGTTGCCTTCTGCTAATGATCATTCTCTTGAAAATTAAGTAATGGTTTCTTGATATTGGCTATTTGTTGAGACCTAACCTATTTACTTATATCTGTACCACCAATTTTTTTCATTGTGTAGAACACAAATTCTATAAGATATGCATCTGTTTTTCAGCCATATTTGGATTGTATATCTACCCAGGATTGAGGTGTTTTGTTCAGTATTTCATTCATTTTGGCAAAAATCTACAATTCCTTCAGTTCACAGAAAAAGCTATATATTAAATACATATAATTAAAATCGAGTTATTTCCTTTAATTTATACAGACCTGAGTTTTAGTCTAATAAATAATTTAAATGTGTGCTTTACCTGTTTAATTAAGAGTAAGGTATGTCTTGTACACTTTTGAATAATGAAAACATTTCCCATTTCTTCATAGAACAGATGATCTTGGACTCTGTTTTCTTACAAGTAATTGTTTTTTGTTTTTGTTTTTGCGGTACGCGGGCCTCTCACTGTTGTGGCCTCTCCCGTTGCGGAGCACAGGCTCCGGATGCGCAGGCTCAGCGGCCGTGGCTCACGGGCCTAGCCACTCCGTGGCATGTGGGATCTTCCCGGACCGGGGCACGAACCCGTGTCCCCTGCATTGGCAGGCGGACTCTCAACCACTGCGCCACCAGGGAAGCCCACAAGTAATTGTTTTTAAGGATTTCCCTTCTTTAGTTCAACATTCCTAATTTTGTAGGAATAGAAATTTGCTAAGTATTTTCTGTCGTAGTGTAGGTATGCATTTTCTACTCCAACTTTTTATTATTAGCTTCTTTAATTATATTCCTTTGACTCCATTTGTCTTTTCCATTCTGTTGGCTAATCATTTATTTTACAGTGTTATTATTTTACCGAATTTTACTTTAAACTTCATATGGGCCCTACTGACATCATTCATTGAGAGCTAAGTTCTTGCATATCACCAGTCTAATGTTCTAATAATTAACCTATTATAACAAGTCATTTTATAAGTTACAAGACATTCAAAACTAAGCAACATGGAAAGTACAATATAAAATTAGTGGCTCAGGGTATTTGACTGTTTTTAGATGTAATGTTTTCAGAACGTTGTTAAAAACTTCACAGAACTCAAGGAGCAAGGACAATACACACACACACACAACACACACACACACACGTGTGCAGGGGTGCACATGCTGTGCATGTATATATACTTGATTATTTTTATTATAAAATCTGTCTGATCAGTTCAGATTTTTTCTCATTCCTCAACTTCTGTAATACTCATTTGATCCATATTACTGCTTTTTTAAGCTTAGAGAGAATTTTTAAAGAGAATTTCCCTACTTTTCACCTTTATATAGTCTATACAGTCCAGTAATCTGCATTTGGAGACAAAAGAATTGGCTTGAGCATAAGTGGACACATATGTTTTAATGAGAACTACATGAATTTTATTGTACATTTGTGTAAGAATATTCAAAGAAGAGGGATTAATGTTGAAAATGGATCTATCTTACACAGTAAAGAACTTCTGGAAAAGTTTAATCAGTCTGGCTCCATGTTCCACGTCACTCTTTTTCCTTACTAGTTTGTGTTCCTTACTAGTTTGCTTCTTATTTTTAGAATCTTTGTTCTGATTTTTTTCACATAGTTTCTTGTTTTTGCTCTTTTCATTTTATTTAATTAAAATTAATTTCAGATAACTTTTCTTTTTAATCGATTTCCATTCAAATATGCTTCTGTCAAGAAGCTCCACAAAATATAGGCTGTTAAACCAAATAATGATATTTCTTTGTTGACTCTGTATCTTTCTCTAACTTGAGTGTTCCATCCTGTATCAATTTTTTCTGCCTTTGTCAGTGTTCTCTTCCACTCTACCATGATGAAGTTTATAATTCGCTTCCTGTGGTAGAGAAATAATGAATAACTTCCTGAGTGAGATCTAAGTTGAAACAGCTTTTTCCATTACACAGCAACATGATCCCATTTTTTGCAACTCTTGATAATAATATCTCCATTGAGAGCCAGGTCAGTGTTGTTTAGCCATTTATCGACAACACCATATAGGTTTATTGGTTTGACTTATTAATAGTTATGAGATTTATTATGACCCCACATTGTTGATTTTTCTTTTCTTTGTTTCATTAATTATCCTCCTTTTAAGGCAAATACAGATAAAAATTTTATACATAAAATTTTAATTTTCCTTTTGTATTACTTTGTAAAATCAGCTTTATTGAGGTTTTATTTACATACAGTGAAATTTACCAATTTTGAATACATAACTGAGTGAGTTTTGATGAATATATGTAGCTGTGTATCCACCACCACAGTCATGATATTGGACATATCCATCACCCCCAAAATGTCTCTCCTACTCTTTGGAAGTCAGTTTCTTGCATTCATCCTGTGGTCCTGGCCCCCAGCAACTACTGATCTTTCTTTCACTAGAATTTTGCCTTTTTTTAGAATTTTGTATCAGTGAAATCATACAGTGTGTGCTCTTTTGTGTCTATCTTCTTTCAGTTAGCACAGTGCTTTTAAATTGCATTCACGTTATTGTATGAATCAGTAGGTTTTTCCATGTTATTGCTGAGTAGTATTCCACTGTGTAGATATACCATAATATAATCCATTTAACTTTTGATGATTTTTTTTGTTCTTTCCAATTTTGTGATTATGAATAAAGTTGCTGGAAACATTTGCATACAGGCTTTTTGTGTGAACCTAAGTTTTAATTTCTCTTGGATAAATATCTAGTAGTGGGATTGCATGGTCACATGGTACACATATGTTCAGTTTTATAAAAAGCTATTAGACTGTTTTCCAGAGTTACTTTGGTATTTTGCATTCCCACTAGCAATATATGAGAGTGCCAGCT
Organism: Aethalodelphis obliquidens; assembly: GCF_003676395.1. NCBI lineage: Eukaryota > Metazoa > Chordata > Mammalia > Artiodactyla > Delphinidae > Aethalodelphis > Aethalodelphis obliquidens. The sequence goes on along the minus strand of NW_020837984.1, from coordinate 3,798,831 downwards.
ATGTGTCGTCCTTACCAACACTTGGTGTTGTTAGCCATTTTAGTTTTAGCCGTTGTGGTGAATGAGTGAGTATATATTTCTTTTCAACATTTTTTCTATTGCAATAATTCACTTCTGTTTTACCAACTTTATTACTACATCTATTGTATTATCCTTTTATGTTTTCACATGTCATGATCTTTATAACCTTGTTCTTTTGAATGCAGTAAACATGTTTTCATTTCTTGCTTTCTTTTAGTGCTTGATAAAGGGAACTAAAATTCAAATACGAACATATATGTAGACCACAGTCTTGAGTGAGCACGTTGATAGTTGATTTTGCCTTTATTTTCTGAGAACTAGAAATATAATATTTGAAGAAGGTTACATCTGACCTAGTTTTATTGGTGTCCATTTACTATCATAGAAATTACAAATAGGATTGCATAGTTCAAAAATAATGACAACCTGATTTTTTAGCAACTAGATTTTTAAGTAAATTTTCACATACCTTCAACAACTGAAGGATCACAATAAAAATCAGCCCTGTCGTTTCCTAAAATGGCTCTGTTTTTATTCTTTGCCTCATTAGATAGCTTAGAGAACAGTGTACCATTGTCCATTTTAGAAGCCACTTTTATTTTACCTAGTATCTACTTACATTTGTCAGAATTGGTGATTTTTTTAACCTTTTTTTCTTTTCTTTTTTTTTTTTTTGTAACAGTAACTGTTCTCAGATCTCTGGCTTTGTTCCCTGGTTGTTAAAAAGACATGTCGTCACTTTGTTAAAATCCTTCTTTAAAAATCCAGTGTAAATGAGAATCATCATCATCTCTTTTGCCCTATTCTTTTCCATCTGAGAGTGTTTCATTTCAATATATGCTGGGACGCTGATTTTTCTCACTAAGGCTCAGTTACTACTTCAGAATAATTACTTGGCTAAGTAAGATTTTTTCACCAAAGAGTTATATATAATCAAAACTGAATGCTAATGAGTTGCATAGTTTTAAGTTCTCTTTTAACAAAGAACCATACCTTATGAGTCAACCCTTATTTCAGAAAATGGTTATAAGATGCGCTTTAAACTTTGGTTAATGTGTATTCATTGTCTTGTGAATGATTTTGTTGAGTTCTGTGCTTGAAGACAAATCAGATTTCTATACAAACTTCTCAGTTTCGTTAGATTGTAAATATAAACAATATGATACTACAGAGTGAAATGTAGTTGATACTGAAATCGTGAATTAATCCAACTTCTTGGGAAATTCACTTTTAGTTCATTGAAGGATTTTCTTTTGAATTGGAGTTATTTTTTCATGTCGTGTCTTCTCATAAAAACATATATTTGGTACCTTTGATTTTAAATCTGGTATTATTTTAGTGAATAAAAACTTTGAGGTTATTTGCAGATAATCGACTGAATAATGAAGCTAGAGAATTGTGTATATTTTTGGTAATCTTTTACCAACAGATTTGAAAATCAGTCTCATTTTCCCGTTTCTATGTTCAGTTAATAATATTGACTCAGACTGTTAAATTTTACCTTAGAAATACTGTTAAAGTACAGAGACTAGAATCTTTTCTGATATTTAGAAGAAAAAAGTTGAATGATAAAACAAGTTAATATCAGAAACAATTCAAAATTACTTTTACAGAGTTCACTGTAGTAACAATAGAATTATGCTTGGTATTCGACAATTATGAAGATCGAAGATAAAGGAACACACTTTACAAAGTTTTTTTTTTAAGTGTTAGTATGAAAATTCAGTGGTCGTTTCTTAGTGTTCTATATTCTGCAAACATCTGGGTTTTGTGGGGGAACTAGTTGGCTTAAATATTGACTTAAACATTTCCTGAAACCTGAGAGTTATTTATTCCTTTAGCTCCTTTGTGTTCTGGTTTGGGGTTGATTGAAATTATTCCTAGTACCTGTTCTTAGTGTTTCTAACAAATGACCAAATGTGCGTATCTTTACACTGGATTTATTTTTAGTTTTCCAGAAAGTAAGACTGTGTTTTCTAAGGACCATGCGTTGTAGCTTTTTCTGGTGTCACAATCTCAGCAACCAGGGGTAATTCTGAGTATTTGAGTGCCCTCAAATCCCCGAAGAATTCTTGTATCTTACTCTTCTGTAGTAGATATCTTCTTAGTCCAGCCTAAATCCTCCCTGGCAATTTGCATCACAGGAACCCCACATCTGTTGTATAGTAGAGTTGAATTCAAGGGAATTAAGCGCTCCACTTAGGGCTGTTGCTCTCATTCATGCTACACAGAGGGAGGGCATTCTTGCCTTCTCCCTAACCCCAACCCCATTGCCTGGCCTGGAGAGCTATTATTAATAGTGTGTGATCCAGAAAAGTGATTAACTATTTTAATACACTGTGCTTTTTAAATGTGATTCTTGTAAACTAGAACATTATGGTACCATCCAATTTTAAATATAAGTCTTTCTGTGGGAATTTTAATAGATGTGCTGTCTGATGATTTTTGAAACTTATTTTGAGATTATCTCTTATTTTAAGGAAAGGAAGTCGATGAGAGAATCTTAATTTACTTCTTTTACTGAATGCAGATAAGCAGATATTTTGCTTAGTTATTTGCCATGTTCTACTCTGGATTACTTCATCATTGTCCTTGTGAAAAGTTTATAGCTTATTTATTGCTTCCAAATTATGTGTGTCAGAATTGATTTTAAAAAGTTTTTAGAATAATTTCTTTGAGTTATTGCTTTCATGCTTTCTAAGAAGTTAGAAAAATATATAAGAAAAAGTCCCATGTAAGATACAATGAAAATGCAAAAGGTCTTGATGTAACATTAGCAAGAAGAAAACCTTTGGGAACTATATAATGAAAATGGTAAAAGTTTGCTGAGCCCTAAGAGACAATTTTATCAAATGAAGTTGAAAATATATTAAAAGATATTTATTCTTCCTGTATTAATTCATAGAATTAATATCATTTAACCAAAAATTACAGTTTTTCTGTTTTTAAAATTTGCCACTGTAAATCTAGTGTTCATTTCTCAGAATGAACAGGGGCAAAAAGAACAATTGTCTTATAAGTTATAAAGCTACAATACTCAAGACAGTGTCATTTTGACAAAAAAACAATAGAAAAGAAGGAAAACCAAGACAGATTCAAATACATAAGACTTTATTGAGTTGGTGTCATAAATCAATGGAAATGGACTATTTAAGATGTGGCCCAGGGAGAGTTATTTAACATGTTCGGAAAAAAAGTCAGATCTAGTTTTACCTCATCGTATACCAATATAAACTCCAGATGGGGTGAAAAGAAATGTTAAATAAAAATGAGATCTCTGGTAACTGTAAAAACTAGAGTTGGCTATCTGATTTAGTAATGATGAATAGTTTAAGCATATAAAATAATGGAAAAAATCACAAAGGGAAAATCCAAAGATTTGACTACATAAAAATTTAATAATTTCTGAATGACAACAACAAAAATCTGAAAAATCTACTAGCAGCAATTATTTCAAAAATTTTGTATCTTATGGTCAAAGAACTCATAGAAGTTAATATATAAAATACTAAAAAAAAGTGGACCAAGTACAGGTTTTAGGTGAGTCACAAAAGAAGATTTTTTTTAACATATTAAAAAAAGTTCAGCTTAATTTGAAATCAAAGATACATATCCATAAACACACCACTTAGAATTAGCCAACGTTTTTGGTATTTTGGCGAGTATTTGGTGAATATTTTTGCAATTTTTGTGATCTATCATACCTCCGTATGTCCACTGACTGATCTGTTCACTTATTCATCCATATACTTACCTTTATATATAACTCTATCCATTTAGCCATCCATTCACTCATACATAAATGTGACATATTGTGATTATATTTTTTTTTCTAGAAGGGATCATAGTGCACATACTGCTTTTAGTTTTTTCCATTTAATATATTTTAAATTTCTTCCCATGTTATTATATATTCTTCTTCTACAACATATTAAAACTTTGCATAATATTACAGTGTGTGGCTGTACCATGGCTTATTTAACGAAGCCTTCTTACTGGGCATTTAGGTTGTTAAGTGTTTTCCAACAGTGACATGCTGAACGTTATGGCACAGCTCAGATTATTTTCTAAGGACACATTTTGAAAGATTTGCTGTGTGCAAATATTTCAGGCTTTTGTTGCATGTTGCCAAACTGTTCCTCAGAAAGACTTCACCTTTTACCTTTCCACCAGCAGTGTATCAAAAGTAATTATTCTTGAATTACTGCAAGCACTGGCTAATATAGTTAACATTTTATGTCAGTTAAAAAGATTGGTAATATTATTCTTTTACTTTGCACTTTTTGATTACTAAAGTAATAAACCTTTTTTTCTGTGTTTTATGGCCACTCTTTGGTGAATTTCCTAATCTCATTTTCTATTGACGTATTCGTCTTCTCAATGTTGATTTTTAAAAGTTATATTTGTATTTAGGATAAATATACCTTGGGATTATGTAGGATTTTTAATATGGATAAATTAAAAAGTTTTTTAATTAGCCAGTTTTTTCTCGTATGGTTTCCACTTTCAGTATCATGATTATGAACACTCCTACCAGATACCAGGATTATATTAACAAAAATGAGAGAATATTTTGATTCATCTATTCCATTTTCCTCCAGGTTTACAGTTGAATTTTTCATTATGGAAAGCATGATCAATGGAACTTTTTAGTGTAGCCCCTTAGAGAAAAACTCAGGACCACCTGGTTTTTAATTAAAATGAATTCTATGAAAGGATTATATTGTGATTGTGACTTTCCAGTGACAGTGACTTCCTTCTTAGTACTAAAAGTTGGGCTCAACAGAAGGACTGAATTGTATTACAATTTTATGGAAGTTAGACATAATTACTTTTAATGTTAATGTTTTTGTATACAGAGATTAAATTATTCTGATTTGAGTAAGTATCAATATACTCTGTTAGCAACTCCTCTGAGTTTTTGTTTTGGGAAGAAATTTTGTTCCTGAACATTTATATTTAGAAGGTCAAATTAATCTAGAAGATACTGCTTTAATTTTAGAGGATCAGATCTACATTGATTAGATGAGAAAATCTCAGGAGCTGAAGGAAGAAAGGGGAGCTGTGCAACAGTTACTAGATAAGTATGAAGGCATATGATAACTGCTGTGAATTGAAAGGTCTTATATGGGTTTCTGGACCCAATTCCAGTGTGTGTGTGTTGGGGGTGGTGGTGGGGGGGTGGTAGTTCCCACACAACACCTAGCAATTCTCAAACCCCAGTATGGTGCCTGAGAATTCAAATTAATTCTGACCCTCTACCCAGATATAGAGTTAGATTCCACAGGTTGAGGGCGCAGTCCTACAAGACTTTGCCCTGCGCCCCGCCCCCTCCCCCCCACTTCAGATGCCAGCGGCAAGCTCATGCTGTTGCCTGTGCTTCTGACCCATTGCCTATAAATTGGAGATTCCGGTGATCCTCTCCAATCAGGATGCCAATTGCAAGTCCAGGCTGCTACCTATACTTCCGACCCACTGGCTATAAATCAGAGGTTCCCACAGAACTCCTCCTTGGGTTCAATTAATTTACTAGAGTGGCTCACAGAACTCAGAGAAACATTTTACTTACTAGATCACTGGTTTATTTATAAAAGGTTATAACCCAAGAACAGTTAGATGGAAAGGAAGCATAGGGCAAGGGATGGGGAAAGGGAACGGAGTTTCCATGCCCTCTCCAGTCTTGCCATTCTCCCCAGATCTCAACTCAGAAGCTCTTCTTTTTTTTCTTTTGCGGTACGCGGGCCTCTCACTGTTGTGGCCTCTCCCGTTGCGGAGCACAGGCTCCGGACGCGCAGGCTCAGCGGCCATGGCTCACGGGCCCAGCCGCTCCGCGGCATGTGGGATCTTCCCGGACCGGGACACGAACCCGCGTCCCCTGCATCGGCAGGCGGACTCCCAACCACTGTGCCACCAGGGAAGCCCCTCAGAAGCTCTTTGAACCCCACCTTTTGGGATTTTTTTGAGGCTTCATTATGTAGCCATGATTGTTTAAATCATTGGCCTTTGGTGATGGATTCAGCCTCCAGCCCTTCTTCCCTTGGGAGGTCAAGGGGATGAGACTGAAAGTTCCAAGCTTTTAATCACATGGTTGGTTCCTCTGGTAATCAGCCCCCATCTTTAGGTGATCTGTCAACATTCCAAAAGTCACCCCATTAACATAACAATATACCTTTATCACCCTCCTCACTTAAAACATACTAAGAGTTTTAGGAGCTCAGAAAAGGGATGAAGACCAAATATACATTTATTACAAATCATAATATCACAAAAGGTGACTCCTGTTATTAGGGAACTTACAATGCAAAGTTATAATAATAGGCTGGTGGGGAGGCATACCAGGATGCCTGAATTGGCTTTTTCTAAACTACACACCTCTCTCAACTCTATTTTGCCGATATTATTAATCTCCTGTGTGTTTGCGTTTAAAAGAGTGTATCAGTGCACTGAAACAGTGCATTTTAATCACCTGGATCCTTTTCAAAGTGCAGATTTTGATTCAGTAGATTTTGTCTGGGACCTGAGTTTCTGCATTTTCATCAAGTCCCCAGGTGAAATCGGTGTGCTGGTTAAGTCTCCTGTCTGAGTAGCAAAGTTTGAGAAATCTTGTATCGACACCTCTAGTTCTCCATAAATAAAGTAATAGGTTAAACCCATGAAATAGTTAAATTACAGTACAGTAAAATGGTTAAACACTTTCTGAGGATCAAGTGAAGTCCACTGTCTGGACTTTAAAAGATCATGATAATATCTTGTAGATTGGGTTATGGGAGCTGGTTCCAGGGGAAACAGGTGGGATGGGACAGATGTAGTGCGGCTTGTTCTTATCCCCCTCCTCTAGTAATAAGGTCTTTTTCTTTTTTCCTTTCAACCTTACTGAGATACAGTTTACATAAAATGCACATAACCGCTTCTTGAGGCTTATGTGGTTGTAAATCCCCAGCATTCAGTGTTAAGAAATTGATAACCATCATTAATAAGTAAACATACTGAGCCACTATCAATCATATGGAACTCTGCACTTTTTTCTCATTTCTCCTACTGATCCCCTTCCCCTGGTGGGAGTTAGCAAGAAACAGGACTGTGCATCTCTAAGAACCCCTTTTGTCAGTTTCCTCTTTGAGAAGGAAAGGAGTATAAAGTTAGCACTGAGCTTTTCTGGAACTGTTGTCATGGGGTTGGCAATGCAACACATTGAGGAGAACCTGGCGAGTCAGGTCAGGATTTATGTTGCAAGACAAGGGGTAAGCAGAAGGATGCCAGGAGCCAGAGCTGGGGTGGGGGAGTGGATTTCCCAACAGATGGACAAGGCCCACAAAGGTGAGAGCCACCCCAAAGCTGCATGGGGTAAACTGAAGGCAAATTTGGACCTTAAACACTGACCTAATTCATGGTGTGTGTATGTGTGTGAGTTTTCCCTTGATTATAACAGTAAATCATGTTCCATGTAGAAAATGTGGAAATGCTAGAAAAATTTTTTAAAAGCCTATTATAAATCATATCATATAATATACTAGCAATATTGCATAAGAATATATCACCTTTACCACTACATCTATCTATCGTTGCGGTTTTTAAAAAAATTATTCTCTTTTTTGGGGGGTGAGAATTTAAGGTCTTAAATGTTATGAAATGTAGGACCCTTCAAGAAGTGAAGTTAATGAAGCACATGGTAACTGTGAGTTGTCCAGATCTAGAGAGAGAAGCACAGGGCTTCAGGTTTTTGTGTTTCATCTTCTGCCAAAGTCTGTTTGGGGAGAAGTGGGGAAACACCACTTAGGGCAGTGTTTACCTGCTAGCCCAGATTTCAATAAGCTTGATCACATTTCTGCCCAGTCTGGGGACTCAGACACAGGTATGTAGTTGATATAAAATGTTAAACTCTACTTGAGTAGTATTGTGTTAGAATAGTGGTTCATATTTTTCTTTCCTTAAACTAGAAAATATCATATGGAATGCAGACAAAAGTTGACCAACATGTCTAAAAAGAACAGATGTTCCTAACCATTACTTTGAACATTTATTCTCCTAGAATATTAGCTGCAGAGGTAATATAATCCTGGATATTTTTGTCATGTTTGGATTTTTTTGGCTGTCCATGAAAATGAATTGTTGCTGTTATTTATGATCATTGATGTTAAAGGAAAACACTGTTTTATAAACCTTGAAGCTTTTCTTATGTTTTATACTTTATAACTAAAATTTGTGAAAGTCCCAGATTAGCTTAATGATCAAACTGTTAAAGCATGACTCCACGGGATGCCTGGCCTCTTACAAAGATATTTAGTGCTTAATTTATAAGTTTCTCTTTTGTGAAACACCAAAAGGGTCATTTTCAAGTGAGAAACCTTTCTAATCTCAATTTTGCTATCTGAGAATCACTTAAGTGTTGCCCAGTTCAAGGGTGTACATTATATTCAATCCCATGTAACATAATTCACAGTCTTTTTCTAATGCTAGAGTGTCTGTTCTTTTCTTCGAAAAAATTTTACACAATATAGCTGATGACATACAGCTCCCAGTCCAACCCTACCACTGATGAGGGATTACTGGAGAGATTTTTGGAATGTGAGCTCTCAGAGGGCAGCTGGAAAGATGGATGTGCCTTCTTAGTTCCTTTGGTTTCCTAGGAAGTTGGTGTGTAGGGTGGAGATTCACCATGCCTGTCTACTTCAGAGAAATGTTCATAATACATCTTTCATTTCTCAAGACATTACTCCTGTGCTTAGATAAATGGAGTTTTTCCTGTGCCAGTGGGAGTTCACCATACTTACTTAGATAATGCACAGATTTCTTTTTCTTTCTTTCTTTCTTTCTTTCTTTCTTTCTTTCTTTCTTTCTTTCTTTCTTTCTTTCTTTCTTTCTTTTTCTTTTTCTTTCTTTCTTTCTTTCGAACACAGCGATCCTCATTCATTTATTGTCTGTGGCTGCTTTTGAACTAAAAAGGCAGAGTTTTGTAGTTGAGATAGAGACCACATGGACTGTAAAGCCTAAAATACCCACTCCTGCTACCGAAGGATGGTGTAGAGGACCTATTATTGGGCCATCCACTCCTTCACCTATTCAGCCAGTATTCATCCAGCAAATATTTGGGGGATTCATTATATGAGCCAATGGAAGGAGAAGAGAATCTTGACTGCCCTTCTGCTAATATGCTGACGAGATACCCTGAACCACACTTCAGGTGAAAACATTTAAATTTAGAGGTAAAATAAAACTTTAAAATTATATTGCAAGCTAGCAAGACAATTCAGTCTCCTCAGAATCCAAAAATAATGTGATGGTGGGAATCCAGAAAGACACACTAATACTAACACTGATCTTTGCCTAGGAGGCCTTTGCACCACCTTTGGTGATCTTGACCTTTGGTTTGGATGTCTCTGCAAGGTGCACGGGACTTGAAACAAATCTACTGCCGACATAAGGCAGGAGGGCTTTTGGGAGCCTGTTACATGACTCTTGTAAGCTAAAGTGCTACACTTTCAGTTTAAGAGTGAATTAGGAATAAACTTTCATAAACAGGAGGAATTTTCTACACAAACTTTGGTGATAGGTGGCAGGGCATCTCTGAGACTTTGTAGCACAAGCTGGCCTTGTTTGGACCTTGTTTGGTGAATTAATGTATCCTCTGTGGAAAAACAAAAAACAAAACAAACAAATAGGAAAACCACATGCAAAGAATTTATTTTAAAATAGGACCTCATTTAATGGTCTGGGACTTCATGGAGGTAAACAGAAGTCCATTTTAAAGGAAATTAGTCTCAAATCAAGCCTCAAAGAATTCCAAAAGATAAAGTTACAAGGGAGAAAAGTGCATAATCAAAAATTAAAACTCATACATACACACAAGGAAACAAATCACCATGAAAGAGAGCCAACAGAAACAAGGCATAGCAATATTAAATCTGAAAAGACTTCAGATAATTTATACAAATATAAAATAAAAATATTATACAAGTATAAAATACAAATATGTTTAAAATTAAAAGATGGGTAGGAAAATATGAATAAAAACTACACAATGATCAGTCAGATTTGAAACATCTAACAATATAATATTCACAATTGTTAAAAAATTTCAAAAGATGAGTTAAATAGCAAACTATACAGAGGTTAAAAAACATATTAGGGAAATGAAATATCTGAGGAAATTACCCAGAATACAGCACAGAAAGACAAAAGGATAAAAAATATGATGTGTAATAAGGGAAAAAGCACCACATATATCTAACTGGATTCCCAGAGGGAAAAATTGAATGGAAAGCAGTATGGCTTAGAGAAATGATGGTCAGGAGTTTCCAGAATTGATGGAAAACACTTAATTTTCAGATTTGAAAGTCTCAAAGGATAAATAAACTTAAATCCACACTTGCAGAATACTGACACAGAAAATGTATAACAAAACCACTCAGCAAGTGAAAGCAGTTCACACACAAAGGAAAGGTGATTAGACTGAGTTGACATTGCATTTCATAATGGAAGGTGAAAGAAAGTATGGAATTGTATCTTTAAAGTGCATACAGAAAATAACTGTCTATCTAGAATTATACATCTAGAAAACTTGGTCCACAAAAGCAGCAGCGTGAAGAAAGTTTCAGAGAAATATGAGCCGAGAGAGTTCATCACCAACAGTCCCTTCCCAAAGGGGATTCTAAAATAGGTCCTTTAGGAAGGAGATCAATCCCATTTGAAGTGTAGGATTAAAGGAGAGAGAGAGAGAGGAGGGGAGGGAGAGGGAAATTCTATGTGGAAAAATCTAAACAAACATAGACTATATAATATAAGTCCAATTTGAAGGAATAATTAAACAAAATATTATCATCAAAATAGTATTTGTCTGGAGAAGGTGATTGAAATTAAAGTTTCTTATAAAGTTTGGGGGGAATTTAAAAAGATTGGTTATCTTCAGGTTTTAAATTAAGTATGCTTCTTAAAGTTAATAAGGCAGTCACAAAAAGATAAAATGTATAACTCTCAAATTATTATATGGAAAATTACGATGTGGGAAATATCAATACCAATTGTACTGGTGCAAAAACAGAAATATAGATCCGTGGTACAGGATAGAAAACCCAGAGATAAACTCATGCACATATAGTCACCTAATTTACAACAGAGGAGGCAAGAACGTACAGTGGAGAAAAGACAGCCTCTTCAGTAAGTGGTGCTGGGAAAACTGGGCAGCTACATGTAAAAGAAAGAAATTAGAACACTACTTACCACCATACACAAAATAAACTCCAAATGGATTAAAGACCTAAATGTAAGACATAGGAAAAACACTCTTTGACATAAACCATGGCAAGATCTTTTTTGATCCACCTCCTAGAGTAATGGAAATAAAAACAAAAATAAACAAGTGGGACCTAATGAAACTTAAAAGCTTTTGCACAGCAAAGGAAACCATAAACAAGACGAAAAGACAACCCTTTTGGGAGAAAATATTTGCAAATGAAACAACGGACAAAGGAAGGATTAATCTCCAAAATATAAAAACAGTTCATGGAGCTCAATATCAAAAATACAGCTCAATTAAAAAATGGGCAGAAGGGGCTTCCCTGGTGGCACAGTGGTTGAGAGTCTGCCTGCCAATGCAGGGGACACGGGTTCGTGCCCCGGTCCGGGAAGATCCCACGTGCCGCGGAGCGGCTGGGCCCGGGAGCCACGGCCGCTGAGCCTGCGCATCCGGAGCCTGTGCTCCGCAATGGGAGAGGCCACAACAGTGAGAGGCCCGCGTACCGCAAAAAAAAAAAAAGGGCAGAAGACCTAAAAAGACATTTCACCAAAGGAGACATACATATGGCCAAGAGGCACATGAAAAGATGCTGAACGTCACTAATTATTAGAAAAATGCAAATCAACACTACAATGAGATATCACTTCACACTAGTCAGAGTGGCCATTATCAAAAAATCTAGAAACAATAAATGCTGGAAACGGTGTGGTGAAAAAGGAACCCTCTTGCACTGTTGGTGGGAATGTAAATTGATACAGCCACTATCGAGGTTCCTTAAAAAACTAAAAATAGAACTACCATATGACCCAGCAATCCCACTACTGGGCATATACCCTGAGAAAACCATAATTCAAAAAGATACATGTACCGCGATGTTCATTGCAGCACTATTTACAATAACTAGGACGTGGAACCAACCTAAATGTCCATCGACAGATGAATGGATAAAGAAGATGCGGCACATATATACAATGAAATATTACTCAGCCATAAGAAGAAACAAAATTGAGTTATTTGTAGTGAGGTGGATGGACCAGAGTCTGTCATACAGAGTGAAATAAATCAGAAAGAGAACAACAAATACCGTATGCTAACACATATATATGGAATCTAAAAAAAAAAAAAAAAAAAAATGGTACTGATGAACCTAGCGGCAGGGCAGGAATAAAGATGTAGACATAGAGAATGGACTTGAGGACACGGGGCGGGGGCGGGGAGGGGAGAGCTGGGGCGAAGTGAGAGTCGTATAGACATATATACACTCCCGAATGTAAAATGGCTAGTGGGAAGCAGCAGCATAGCCAGGGAGATTGGCTCAATGCTTTGCGCGATGACCTAGACGGGTGGGATAGGGAGGTGAGATAGGGATAGGGAGGCTTAAGAGGGAAGGGATATGGGGACATATGTATGCATATGGCTGATTCGCCTCGTTGTACAACAGAAACTAACACAGTATTGTGAAGTAAATATACTCCAATAAAGATCTATTAAAAAAAAGAAGTCAAATAGGTAAAAAAAAAAAAAAGAACAGGAAAAAAGGGATAAAAAGGAAACACCAACTAAGAAAATGTATATGTAATCATAATACGGATGAACTAAACCTTTCAGTTAAAAGCCAAAATGGATTAAACTCATTTGGAAGACAGATGATTAGAGAATGAAAAATTCGTCCTTTTTTAGAAAGATAATAATAGGACATTAGTGACACCTCTTTGCTGCCAAACTTGAGACAAACATGAAAATGGCAAATTTCTAGCATAAATTACCAAAACAGGAAAAAAAAAATAGAGCATACAAATGCTCTATATCCATTAAAAAATTGTATCAGTAGTTAATGTCCTCAAAAATCACCATTACCCCATCACTTTATTAAAATATTTTACTAAAGCTTTAAGGAATGGAAAATTCCAATCTTATAAAATTCATTCAGATGAGAGAAAACAGGAGTCTACTACTCAGCTTATATTTTTGAGACAAAGACAGTATTTTTTTTTAAAAAAAGGACCATTACAGTCTGATTTCACCAAGAACTTAGATTTCAAAACTTGAAGTATTAGCAGAGTGAATCAACCAGTGTATCAGTATTATATGGTAAGCAAAATTTATCTTAATAGGAATATAACATTGACACAGCCTCAGAAAACAATGGGATCATCATATAGGTCCAAAAACTTACTTGATACGGTTCAATGATAAATAATGATAAAATTTCTTAGCAGAGAAGGTGAAAAAGAAACTTTCTTAACCAGCTAAAGAGTTGCTGACAAGAAAAAAAAAAGCAACATACTTAATGGTGAAATATTGAAAGCTTTATCATAATTTGTTGGTGGGTGTATGGAACTGGATAATGTGATTTTAAAATGTGTATGAAAAGCAAGGGCAAGAAAAGCCAAGATATTTCTGCAGAGGAAGGACGAGGTTGAGGGACATGTCCTACCAGATATTAATTCTTATTATAAAGTTAGGTTAATTAAGATATTTGTTGTTTTAATGGGTTTCGCCAAATAGGCCAGTGAGCCAGGAGAGTCCAGAAACAGATCCACACTGTTTAAGACAGTACTGGCACTGCAGATCAGGGGGGGAAAGTATTGGTTGTGTGAATTGTGCTGAGCCAACTCTTCGTCAGTATGGGAAAGAAGAAATCTTTTCCTTACCTCTCATACCATATACAAAGATCGGGTCCGTGCATTAAAAATATTAAATGTGGGGCTCTCCTGGTGGCGCAGTGGTTGAGAGTCCGCCTGCCGGTGCGGGGGCGCGGGTTCGTGCCCCGGTCCGGGAGGGCCCCGTGTGCCACGGAGCGGCTGGGCCCGTGAGCCGTGGCCGCTGGGCCTGTGCGTCCGGGGCCTGTGCTCCGCAACGGGAGAGACCCCAACGGTGAGAGGCCTGAGTACCGCAAAAAAAAAAAAAAAAAAAAAAAAAAAAAAAATTAAATGTGAAAGGCAATTTTTGATCTTTTGGAAGATAATGGAGAATATATTTATGCCCTTGGCTTAGGAAAGATTTCTTAATGAAAAAAAATTAGCAAACTACAAAGGCAAATTTTATTTCACAAAAATTACAAATATTTATCAATAGATGTTACAAAAGTGAAAATAGACCAAAACCAGGAAGAATGTACTAACAACATATACGTGCAGTGGCAAGGGATTAGAATCTGTAATATACAAAGGTATTCTGCAAATTTGTATTTGAAAGCCAACTAATGCCAAAGAAACGATGGACAAATGATTTGGATGTGCACTTCTCATTAAAGGATCCGTGACTTGCAAGTAAACAGCAGATGTTTGACTTTACTAGCAGTCATGAAAATACAAATTGAAATGGCAATGAGATAGCATTTATAGTTACCAGATCGATAAAAGTTAAAAAAACAATCTACAATATCTTGTTTTGGTAGCAATGTGGAGCAGTGGGAACTCTCATACAATGTATTTGGGAATGAAAATAGTTAAACCCACCTTAGAAATCAATCTGTGTTATGTAATAAAGTGGAAGATGCAAATTCCCTACAGTGGAGCAGTAGGTACCCCAAAGAAATGCTGTACCTGTGCACCTGGAGACAGGTAAAATAATACATAGATACCTTGTATATAATAGCAAGGAAGTAGAAAATATCCCAGACGTCCATTGATAGTGGAAGGGATAAATGAATTTTGGTATTTTTATGAAGTGCAATATGATACAGCAGTGCAAATGAATATGCTACAACTACCTGCATTATCACAATTAAATCTAAAGCGCATAATATTTAATGGACAAGTGAAGGCAAAAATTACGTCCAATATGATTTCACTTATAAAACAAAACATAATATGCAAAATCAAATAAGATGGTAATTAGAATAAACTACAAATTAGGTAAGGGAACGATACGGACTAAACTCAGGATGGTGGTTACCTCTGAGTGTGGGCCACTGATGGAGATGTGATCAGGGAGATGGCATCAGAAACACCAATAATGTTATTTTGAAGCTGGGTGGTGACCCACGTGTGGCTGCCTGTTGTATAGCTCTTTTTCATTCATATGTATTCACATGTTATAACTATTCTTCAGTGTATGTTTAATTTAAAAAAGGAAAAAAAAAATCTCTGCTTAGTATTTGAATATTCAGTACTTCCAGTTATAGTCTATCCTGCTATATGTGTGCTTCTGTAACATTAATTAGCTGTTACACAATTTGTAAATATGGGAATGAGATCTACTTAGAATGGAAATTATGTGGGTTCATGTGCAATTCGTATTTTGCACCAGCAAGTAACAACATTTAGACTCGAAGTACACTAACACAGCTGAGCATGTAAGGCATGGAGGAGAAGAGTACTGTCCATGATGTCCACTGACTGCAAGTTCCTTGTCTGGCTCACTTGCCCGTGTGCTCTGTCTTGGATGAGCTAATTGAACAATTTTCCTGTGTACATTTTGTTCCTTTTCACATCATTCAGCAGTCTGAAGCTTTCCTTATGCTCCCTTCCATCAAGTTACCTTTACCCATAATTATTTAAAAGTAAAGTCCCATATTTGTCATAGTATTTCCTTATTTATTAGGTATTTAATGTCTTTTAAACTGTGCACATATTTTAAAAATTAGGATTTTTAAAATTGATGTGCTCTAGTTATAAGTTTCATGGGTTATAATCTTAAAATCTGTCAGTTTTACTGTCTGATTTTGTAGAACATGAAGGTTATTATTTTCTAGACATAGGTTATATTTTCATAGAAATCCATGTTTCTGTTGGTTTTGATTAGATCAAGTCCTCTACAGGTAAAATAATAAATTAATGTTTAATTAATAAAGTAACATTTATTAATAGATTAATAAAATCATTTACTGTTTGTCTACCACATGTACAATCCAATGCTAGATACTAAGGGAAACATAATTGAGCACATAACAATATTTGATCGTAAATAAGATAAAGCCTGCCTACAAAATAAAGGTTAAATTATTAGCGATCAAGGTCCTGCAGAATCTTGACCTAATCTACCTTTCCAGTCTCCTCTTCCTATGTTTGCCTTCCAGTTACTCTCGCCTCCAGCCATATTGACTTTAAAAATTACAGTATAGTTGATTTACAGTATTGTATTAGTTTCAGGTATACAACATCGTGATTCAATATTTTTATAGATTATACTCCATTTAAAGTTATTACAAAATAATGGCTATATTTCCCTGTGCTGTACAATATATCCTTGTTGCTTATTTATTTTGTACACAGTAGTTTGTGTCTCTTAATCCCCTACCCCTATCTCACCCCTCCCCATAGTGACTTATCTGTTCTTCACATACACACACACCATGAGGCTGAAAGGAGATAAGCAAATTGTAGGGCTGTAGCTTGCCAGTTCCTCTTTCATACTGCTGATAGTGTTAATTTACTACAGTATTGTTCATATTATAAAAAATTCACTTCTCCTGTTTTCAACCTTTAGTAGTTCGACATAGCCAACGCAATTGAGTATATATTCATTGCACAGTGCCCACAGATCCTTCAGCATATGGTCCCACACACCCTCCTCACTGACCCTATGCTTTAGTTACCTTCAACAGATACAGTGGGGTCAGTCTTCCTGAGTTCAATCCCAACATATCCTGCCTTCTTTTTCACCCTTCTTTGGCTCCCCATCTATGAAATGAGGCTAAAACAGACCCTAGCTCACTAGACTGAGGATTAATCATGCAATAAATATCAACATTTGTCAGAGTGCCTCGCTCAGAGAAAATGCTCAAATAATGATAATGTTAGGTAATGCTGTTTTTCTGTGGTCGCTGTTTTTATTATAACATCACCTTCATATGACTTCTAAGGCCTCAAAGAAACATTGGTGGTGTGTATGTGTCTATATATATATATATATATATATATATATATATATGTTTGATCTCTTAATAATACTATAAAGCCATGGATTCTTAAAAGTCTTAAAAGAATACAAACATCAACTAAATTTAACCGAAGTAGATGTAACAATTTTTAAAATGCTTATCTCAAATGGTAACTTTAATATCTAGTTCTGGCTAGATACAATAAATAAATACAGTTATTGCATATCGGCTTTACCCTATGCGACATATAGTCATTGAGTACTTGGTTTGTCTTATTCACTTTCCTGCGCCCTATAGAAGCTTGCAAATTACCCCATTCCAGCTGTGTACCTGCAGGCAAACTGGTCACCCCTGAGTCCAGTTTCTTTAACAGTAAATGGGAATAATGGTGCCTACTCCATAGAGCAATGAGAATTAAGTGACACAAGCTACTTAAAGCACAGCATATATTAAACATATAATAAATGGTGAGTGTTGGTTCTGGGCATCTCACATCAAGCATGATGACTATGGTTAACAATATTGCGTACTTGAAAGTTGCTAAGAGAGTAGACCTTAAAAGTTCTCACCATGCAAACAGGCAAAAATTGGTAACTGTATGAGGTGGTGGATGTGTTAACGATCCTTCTGTGGTAATCATTTTGCATTATACACATAGATCATCACATTGTATGCCTTAAACTTACACAATGTTATATGTTGACTCTATCTCAATAAAGCCTGTAAGAGTGCAAAAGAAGAAAAATAGAAAACTGATCGGCTAAGAATTAATGAATGTATCTCCTTAATACTAGAACCATTTTTTTCCCATTAACCAGCATAGGTTCCATGAAGTGAGACCCTGAATGTAAAAACTACTTTTATTCTTCAACTTCAGTTCTCTCAATTTCTCATGTTAGACATGGTAAGGCGAATAAGGTGTCTAGTTGTTTATTAACTGTTTGAATGTTATCAGAGGATTTTTAAAAATAGCAATTTATTCTAATTTTAATACTCCCTGGATAATATTGAAATAAACCAGTATAATTTAGCCTTAGATAAAAGCATCACATGTTTGGAACATGAACCTAATTCTATCTTTTGTTGAGCTGCCCAATTTAGTAAGAGCATTTCAATAGTACTTCTTATAAATGTAGTGTGACTTAGAATACTGGAAGCTTCCCAGAATGTGAAAAAAGGAGAATAATTTATATTTAATTGGTCTAAACCTACCTTTCCTAGGTCAATAAGAAGAGAAACCAGCAGCATTAATCAAGATAAAATTATCAGCTGATTAATCAGTGTTCTAATTACTGCATAGTTCTTTACCTTTTCAGTTTTAATTACTAAACCTCATTGTCTTTTCCATATGGCTAATATGTATTCACAGTGTACTTTTTCTCCTACTGAAATCATTAGAACAAAAAATATACATTCTAAATATTAACCATCAAATGTAAGAAATTACTACTGCCTCTTAAGAATTTCCCCAAAAGGTATAAATAAGCTACTAGATTACTTAAGAAAAGAATGATAAATTCATGGATATTTAAATGGGCAATTATTTAACTCTGATTATGAAACTGTGCTTTGTGAGACAGTACGTCTTGTCAGTCCTATTTCGTCAAGTGAATTTGTGTAAATTGTGTCTGAATCCAATTGCAGTTAAATATAAATTAGGAAAGTACATTGGAGATTTCAAAAAATATTTGTTTTGGGGAAGGCCTGAATATTTCTTTTTAGATGTGTTGACTTCACTGCATGGTTTCTCACCCTCAGCACTGGTAACATTTGGGCACCATAGTTCTCTGTTGTTGGCGGCTGTGCTCTGTAGGTTCTTGGCCTCTACCCACTAGATATCAGTAGCAACACCTCCTCAGCGGCCAACCACTGCTTTTTGACAAACAAAAACGTCTCCAGACATTGACAAATGTCCCCTGGGGGGGAAATAATCCCCCCACCCCTGTTGAGAACTACTGATTTTACTTTATGGCTACCATTAAAACACTTATTTGAAAACAGATATACTATGTAATAAGGCAGATGAGCAGAAATTTTCTATAGGTCAAGTATTTTTATGGAAAACTCTTTTGATGTAGAACTTTCCAGACACTTTGGATGATATAATGGTGATGATCACCACTCTGATAACAGCAATAAATAATGTTCACTGAGCACATCTATGTCAATCACTGTATGAAGGTATTTACATGCATTATTTTATTGAATCTTTAAAGTAGCTCTAAGAGGGAGGCGCACTTGTTACCTACTCCCTCTCATACAGAGTTGTGCAAGCTTAAACAGTGGTTAGGCTTACATGGTTAGGCCTTTCTCACCCTATTTGATAGGACATGATTCAAATAACTGTCCTTGAGGACCATTTTTCCATTTCCAAGGAGGTGAGGATTTATTTTTATTTTTGAAACAGTTTAGAATTTTGACTACATTTTCAATTGTGCCAATCTGTAATCTATTAAGGAAATTAGTGTGAAATATTTGGGTTTATTTAAATATTACATGAGGATTATCTTGAAATTCCAAGGTGGACTTTTCTTTGATTTTAACTAAAGACCGTTATGGGGATGATTGTAATGAAATGAGCATGTGATTATTTAATTACTATATAATTGAAAGATGGTTTTCTCTGAAATGAAAAATATTTTCTCAGCAAGTTTTCCTCCCTTCTTTTCTCCCTTTCTCCCTCTATTCTTCACTTCCTTCTTTCCTTCTCTCCCTCTTTCCTTGCTTTTCTATTCTTTATAAGAGACTGTATTGTCTCCATTATGCATTATGTATGCTTGAAATGGGGAAACCATTGTAACTAAATGACTTGAGCACTAATTAATTTTATTTGCATGGTCCTAATGCACAAATGTGAATACTGATGTGGCAAAGACTTAATTGTATTTTTTAGCTACTTCATTCAGTTCTAAGTATTTTCCCCACCTATGTAGGTTTAACCTTCTACTTCTACTAAATATTAAAACTGTTTCTAATTTTAGATTTGGGCTTATATGACATATAAGTCTAATGTGTCATTCCTAGACTTTCAATTACTTTTAACTCCTCTTTTCAGAAAGGTGTATTTGGAAAGTTGGACTGAACGTGCATGACTGCCTCTCTGGTTATTTATTCCAGAATTAGAGCCTGTTCTAAGGCATGTGATCTGTACAGGGCTTTTAAATGACGGTAGTAAACCTCTGTATCTGTAGTGATTCAGCTGTGAAATCCTCCTTATTACCTTTTAAGTACATCATAATAAAAATACTTATTGCTTATCATTCTTTGTGGGGGAAAAGAATATTTGCAAAGCAAAGAGGTAAATGAAACTATCATTTTTACATGGTGGTACAGGGATTTTTTTTTAAGCCATACTCAATTTAGGGTATATAATGTTCTGTGTTCTTTAAGCATAATACTATTGAGAAATAAATTGGCATAATGTTTAAATTATAAGAGGAAAACAGATTTGGAATGAAAATCATTTGCTGAGCATAATGGTAGACCAGGCCGGTTACCTCAGTCCTTCGTTGTGATGAATTAAAATGCTGTTCCCTGAAATCGTTTGTCACGTTCAGCATGTTTTGCAGGTGTCTGCTTTGCCATTTTTGACCAGGATCTTGAATAAAATGTTAGGCTGGGCAAACACAGCATGGAGAACAATTGGATGTTACAGGTACATGGAGTCTTTATATATTATAGTACCACTACTCATCACAGATCATGTTTCCATAACACTTCAGTAAATATATTTAAGAAACCAGGGGAAAAAAAAGAAAAAAATACGGACACCCAACGAAAAAAATTATCAAAGAACAAGAGCTGACAATTCACAAAAGAAGACATTTAAATTTAAGGAAAGGATGCTTAGTCCTATTGGTAAGCAAAATATTGCAGAGTAAACCACAATGAGTACCACAGTTTTGATAAATTAACAGAAACGTTTAAAACAGTAGTAACCCAACACTGGGATTCACTTTAGTTATAACTTTCCTGGGGGGCAGTAAGTTGGGCAATATGTATAGTAATGTAAATTTTCAAATGTAAATTTATTTTAATTCAGATATTTAATTTTTTAGGAATTTTTCATAAATATAAACATGCACACATAGATGTGAACAAATATTTAACTGTAAGATTTTAACTATTGTATATTATTATTTTTTTAACCTTAAAAATTTTTTTTTTAATTTACTTATTTATGGCTGCGTCGGGTCTTCGCCGCTGCGCGCAGACTTTCTCCAGTTGCAGCGAGCGGGGGCGACTCTTCCTTGCAGAGCGTGGGCTTCTCACCGTGGTGGCTTCTCTTGTTGCGGAGCGTGGGCTCTAGGCGTGCGGGCTCAGCAGCTGTGGCTCGTGGGCTCTAGAGCACAGGCTCAGCAGTTGTGGCGCACGGGCCCAGTTGCTCCGTGGCATGTGGGATCCTCCCGGACCAGGGCTTGAACCCGTGTCCCCTGCATTGGCAGGCGGACTCCCAACCACCAGGGAAGTCCCTATTGTATATTATTTATATTAGCAAAACTATTTTAATTAGAATATTACCACTCTAATAGTGATTAATAGACCTTAGGTATTGATTATCAATGGCTACTGACATCAGTTAAAAGACAGGCAGTCTAATATTATGTACCACCTGATGGCAGCTCACCATGCCACCTATGAAATAGTATTACCAAAACATGGAACCTGAATCTGAGCAGAATTCTAAGTTCCTATATCTAGGAAATATAGTCGATAGAGGTGCATGTTAAATGACCTGATGATGTCGCAGTCAGCAAAATCCAAGACACAAGAAATACTCTAGATCCACTGATGAATTTTTTCTTCTTTCTCCCCAACAAATAAGTTGCAAGGGAATTAAAAAAAACAGATGGAAAGGAATCTATTGATTAAAAGAGGTTTATTGATCATTTGCCATGTGTGGACCTTATTTGGACGTTGATTTGAGCAATTAGGAGAGGCAGTAGGGGGAGAAAGAGGGAAGGAGGGAATATCAAGGGTTTTTGAGCATTGCTTGGGTGTTTGATGACATGAAAGAATTACTGTTAATTTTTTGAGGTGTGATAATGGTATTGTGGTTATGTTTTTTAAAAAGTTCTTATCTTTTAAAAGTAAAGTGGGGAATGGGTGAGGGTATAGAAGAAATAAGACTGACCCATGAGCTGATAATGGTTGAAGCTGGGTCATGGGTACACGGTGGTTCAATATATCAACCTTGCTTAAAAACAACAACAACCCTAAATGTTTAACAGTATGGCTTCAATTAAATAATTTATGGTATACCCAGGAAATAAAATAATAGGCAGCCATAAAAATGATCTTTATAGTATATATTATGTAGAATGTTTAAGAATATTCAGGCCTTCAAAATGTCCATAAAATATTAAGAAATGTAAAAAGGTTACAGAGCGACACGCAGAGAATTATCCCATTCAGATTACTAGAGTGGAAATAAAGATCTGCAAATTAACAATAACCATCTCTGCGTAAGAGGATTATGGGTGATTTTAATTTTCTTCTTTGTGCTTTTTTAATGTATTTTAAAAATTACTGTAATATGCATATATTTGGTTATCAGGTTTGTAATTTTATTAAAAATGAGGGAAAAATATACTTTGGAAAACTATTCTCCATAAATGATGAAAACAAAAATTTTGTGTAAGTTTTTAAAAATGTAAGCCAAGCACTATTTTATGGTTATATTATAAAATAATGTATTACTATCACTTGGCTGGGAAAAGTCAAGGAAAATTAGTTTTGTTATTTATATCTTGTTTAAGAAAGCAGTGAAGTATAGAATTTTTTTTCTTTTTAATGAGAAAAGGTCAAGGAGAAAGTCTAACATATATAGAATACCTGGATTAATCTATAAAAATCATTCTTGCAATCCTCAATACAAACTTTTGAGGTTTACTTCTATGTGTTTTTTAGGTGAGGAAACAGAGAGCTAAAGTTTGTAATTTCCTGCGCTGGGAGTGAACACAGCTTCCAATAGACCTGCCTAGTGGTGTGGAAATCTGACCATTTTGTTAGGATGTATATTTCCTCAGGCTCAAAAAAAAAATCATACAATCTATTCTTTTGATACTTATTATTCCAGTTTCCAAGATATTCTCATCAAAGGGATTAAAGTAAAGTTTGAAACTGAACATTTCTTTGGTTTAGAAAAAATTGAAGTGGTAAGAAATAGCTAAATCCACAGTGTTGCCTGATAAATAATGTGATCCCATCCCTTTCCGCTTGAATTTCCAGGATAGGTGTATCTCTGAGTGAGGTCAGGTGTGCACAGGACATTTGAAGGGGCTAAGGCTCACCTAGCTCTATACTCTTATCCATGTAATACCACAGATTCTTTGATGCCACCGTTTAAGACACTTTTATCAAGTAGTGTTGTCTTTGTCTTTGTTTTTGTTTTCACTTTTTAAAGGGATACCCATTGAGGTGCCTGTAGTAAGGTATACGGAGTGGAATCTGCTAACTGATGAGAAGTTAACTGGTTGTTTTTAACTGGCTGTCAAAGGGAGGGTTCAGAAAGGAAGAGTGCAGAGTACCTAACATGGGGATGGTGACTTCTCCCTGTTGGCACATTCTTCTTCTCTCTCTACAAGCCTTTGTTGAGCACCTGCTATGTTCCAGGCTATCACCTGGATAAAGAGTCTCGGAGTACATCTTTGAGTATTTTCAAATAAGATAGACTTTAAAACATTTTATGTGGCTATAGATATAGTGTTAAGTTCAGTCAAGATTAGTTATTGGTGCACTGGGCCCTTACATACTTTTAATGGACTAGTGCTTACTCATCTGTGAATTAAAAGAGAGTAAGAAATGAAAACACAGGCACAAGTAATCTATTCAGAACAAAAAAAGCCACAGCTTTTCCTCCCAGTCCCTGGGGGGGGAGGGATACCTGTACATGCACACACATTTTATATATATTACATGTATATATTCCTATAAAATATTAATATATTTTAATCTGGACTTTTTTGGAATACATTAAATATGGAAATCTTGGCACTTCATACCAATGTGCTTCACAGACAGAATCACAGTATTTATGTAGGAGAGTGTCATAGCATACTGGCAGTGCTTGTTAGTTTTGCTTCTAAAGTATATTAACCAAGATATTATCTTGATTATTATGACCCTTCACAGAGATCTCTCTTTAATTATAGTCTTTATCTCAATATAAGGGTAATCTCTTCACCAATCAGTTTACTTATTCCTATCCTAATAATTCTATAAAAATAATGTGAAAATGGCATCTCCTCACTTTATAGATTAAAAAAAATGGGTAATTGTTCTTAATATTATGGAGAAATTTATATCTCTCGTGATTCAGGACTTCAGGTAGGAGTCTCCATTTGAGAAACTCAAGTAGCGAATCTATTGTATGTTTTTGCATTTTCTGAAAATTATGTTTTGTGTCCACTCTTAAGTTACTTTCCTTTTCTAATTGCATGCATTATTTTAGTTTTCTAAATACAGCAGCTATTGAGTTTTTCTGTACTCATGTATAGAATATGTAAGATTAATGCATAATTAGAGCCATTGCTATATCTGCACTTTCGGCAGTTCTGTGACCTTCATGTTTTTGTTTCTTAGCTTAAATCTTAGATATCAGAAATAACTCTTTTTTTCTGAATTTACACAGAAAGCAGAGAATTGATTTGAACTACTCTGACTATGTTTTAAAATGTTTTGAACCTTGATGAAATGGATAGGAGCTTCTGCTCTATTAGGGTTGATAAGAATCACGTGCATTGCATTAACTTTCCTTTGGTATTTCCATACAAACTCTCCTCGTATGTCACATTAATTATGAGCATATACATTTCATACACTGGGGAAAAAAAATCAGAGCTGACGATTAGCTTGGTGCTTCAGGGTTTTTTTTTTTCCTGAATTGAATTGAATTCTGGTCTTATTTGACTTCATATTGCAGCCCATTTTGCTGGCATGTATTAAATGTGTAGTGTTCTATTTATTGCAATTGAGGATCTTGTTTTATGATCATTTTTCTGACCACTTAAGATAGAACATGAGGACTTATAAGTACTGCAAACACACTGGTCATTGAACATATCAATGAGTAAAAGGTGAGTGGGTTGGTGATAAATGAGAGAGAAGTACCTTTGTTTCAATATTTATTGAGGATTGTTTTTAATGAAGTGTTCTGTCTAGAGTGGAATTACTGCTCTTTGTCTCCCTCTTCATAATCTCTTTAGTGGGTCAAGTTGCTGTCTGTAGCTGTATCTTCATTATTTAGAGATCTTGGGAAAGGGTGAAAGCCTCACCTTAGTTATCAACTAAGTACTGTATTGGTGTTTTCCGTGAGTGTGTCAGAGTAGAAATCCACTACTGTGCCACAGGGAGGGAAAGCTTTGTAGTGCACTTCTTTATGGATTTGTGAAACCTTAGTCTAATGGATATAAATCTAGGAAATATATATCTATGATGGGTTTTGGAAAGTACAGTTTTGGCATCAGATGCCATGGTTTCTATGTTGGAAAAAGGAAGAATATTGAATTGTGCCAAAGGTCCAAATGCTCTCTCTTTCTCTGCAGTGAAACCTTGCTGCATGGGATGGCTTTTAGACAGGGAGAGCCTCAGAGCGTCTGTATCAGGCCTGAACAGGGGAGAGTGGGGGTTTGTGTTGACAGTTCTAGCTTCTGCAGATTATGCCAACTTAATAAAAACAAAAACTATCACGCATTTAAGACTTCATCACTGAAAACACCACTATTAAAACAGTAACTGAATTTGCACCATTCCAACTTGATTTTTCAAAGTGATTTCACATCATTATCTCATGTTATCCTCTCAACAACTCTGTGAGATAGATAACCCAGGTCTGATGGGTTTGTCTTACATTCTTGATTATTCCTTGTTACACTTGTCTTTTTATCCTCTTCCTTTCTACAGGACTTTCATATCTATATATAAAAATGCTTAACTCTTTAAGCAAGCAAATAAAACATCAACCCGTCCTTCAATGACATCTGCCTTTATTTTCCAGTATTGCCACTACCATCTGCTCTGTCTCTCCTTTCCCCCTCTAGAGCCAAGTGTCAGGAAGGGGGGACTCACTGTCTAAATATCCTTTCTTCCATTCTCTTCTCTGAATTTCTCAAAGTCCTATTGTGAATTGTTTTCAGCATTTGGCACTGAGAACTGTTCCTTCCTTCTTCCAGCTCTCTCCTATCTTGTGCCTCTGCTCCTACCCTCTCAGGGAGCTCCTGATCAAACCTAATTTGAGGGCTCTTCATCCCAATCTGCATTTCCATCCCAGCCTCTCTTATACATGTACCAACTTTTGTATATATATGTGTATATATATGTATATTTTCAACATACACAAAATTGAACCAATTTTCAATGTGTTCAAGTCTGTTTCTTTTTAAAACTCTATTTCTGACTTTGCTTAAAGAATTGATGGTCACTGTCTTTGCTCATGGCAGAATTCTGGGTCAGGTTTAGGACCCTTCTCAGCTTCCGACACCCTCATTTTTCAACAACATATATTTTGTTAATTCGACCCACTTAAAATTCTGTCAATTACAATTTATTATTTTTTTTAAAAAAATTTCACCTGTGTTCCCTCCCTTCATCTGCACTGACACCGTGTTATTATAGAGTCTCACCCTGCATTAGTGCAACTACCACCCCAGCCAGTATCCCTGCTTCTAACTGTGCTTCTTTCTGAATATCTATACTCCTGCCAGAGTGTGTTTTTAATATTTACTTACTTAAAACCCACCTATTTTTTTAACCACCTTTCAGTGCAGTGTTCATACTCTTTAATATATCACACGAGATCCTTTTTGATCCATTTCAGCCTCCCTTTTCAAATCTAACTTTTTCTACACTTCCCCTGCATCTTACTCTGTGACTGCAAGGAACCACTTACAATTCTTAGGATGCTCGGTGGCCTCTGTCATCCTTGCCCGAAATGTCCTCTGTACTGGGTTGAATAGTATCTCCCCCCACCTCCCCCGCCCGCCCATTCGTGTTCACCAGGAATCTCAGGATGTTACCTTATTAGGAAATAAGATCTTTGCAGATGTAATTAGTTACAGTGAATTCATACTGCATTAGAGTGGGCCCCTAAATGCAATATGACTGACGTCCTTATAAGAAAAAGAGAGAAACACAGGGGAGAAGACCTTCCGAAGACAGAGGCAGAGATTGGAGTGATACATCTACAAGGCAGGGAACGCCAAAGATTGCTGCAACACCGGAAGCTAGGAGGGAGGCATGGGATGGTTTCTCCCTCTTGGCCTACGGAAAGAACCAACCCTGCCAACAGCTTGATTTCAGACTGCCTAGCCTCCAGCACTGTCATTTTAAGCTAACCAGTTTATGGTAATTTGTTAGGAAAGCCCTAGGAAACTAATTTACCCTCTACCAACTCACCCCCAATTGTAGTAGCCTCAGGACCTCCCAAGTTTGGGCAAGGGCTCCACCTCTGGGCACCCGGTGGTTCTCTGTTCTGTCGCTGTGCTGGAGCCACCAGCCAGTGAGCTCCTTGAGGGCAACGCACCAGCCTTTGTCCTCTGTCTCTAGCACCCAGCACGGTGCCTGGCATAGAACAGGACAGGATTTTTATGGGTGAATTAAATCACCAAAATGACAGATTTCTGATATGGGTTATCACGCATTCCTTTTAACCCTTTAATTTTGTTTGCTGCGTTGTGTGTTCAGTGGAAGACTTAACTGAAGTATTCAGATGTGTTTGCCATTTTGACTTTTCTTTTGAGTGACCCTAATGAATAGCTGGTTGTACTTTAGACACCAAGTTCTGCCGTCAATGGGAAAATCCCATGTAGCTGATGGTTAATATTTCAGCAGAGGTGAGTTTTTCTGGTTGGTAGCTGGCTTCTTTAGGAAAAGGGAGCTTGCCCCATGGCAGTGGGATGGAAGAGGCTGAAATGTGGAGAGCGGGCTGGGTGCCTCGGTGATGGAGGGTAGGCAGGGACTAGAATGTTAAAGTGAAACTTGGGGCCATATAGGGTTTTTGTTGCTGTTGTCCAGAGTAACTGAATGAGAATAGTGGCAGCAGTGACCTATAATAAGTTCTTGGAAGTTGGGGACCTTCTTACTCTAACTAGTTCCATTTCTGTGCCCGCCTCCCCATCTCTAAACACTTCCCATCCACCTACAGAAAGTTGAATTTTATCTGCTGCTTCTGAAAGTTCCTCAAATACCCCAATTTTCTTTCTCATGATTGCCCAATCTTTGCTGAGTATGATTTCATTCTTCTCTTATAGGTGACTAGAAGGAAAAGATAAGAGATGAAAATGATTTTTTTCTCTATCACCAAGTCCATTCCCTTTTGATTCATCAAAAGACAAAATGAATTCCAAAAAGCTTAATGGATTTGATAGCTGCATTGCACATCTAGAAAAATTTATCCTACCAAAAAAAAAAAAAAATCCCCATCAATTATTTGGTTAACTGATGAGAAATTAAAGGCCAAGTTTGGAAATTGTTCAAGTTTTCTATGAATATTCATAAATAATTAACTTGCATCTCAATTTAGAACCTAACAACAGTTCATTTCAAATTTTTTTTTTTTTTTTTTTAATATCTGAGTTAATTATATGCTGAGATCTGGTTGCTGGGTCTTCCCTCCTAGTGGTGACTGAAAAACTGCAGTCTGTGAAAATAACCCTTTGCTTCTGTGGCTTTTACCATGTTGTTGTGTACTTGAAGGAAGACGCGAAATCATGCTGTTTGAAGGCCAACTGGCTTCCTAAGGGGGGTGTTTTCTCCCCTCCCCTTCCCCCAGTCTTTTCTCTAGGCCCTATATGTCTTTGAGACTGAATTCCTTTCCTCCACACTTTTTACTAAAAGGGCAAAAAACAGTGTGTAAGAAAAAGAGACAAGAAAAAAGGAATCTGCCCCAAAGTAAATGGTGAAAAGCTAAATTGCTAGTCGTCCTGGGATTTAAGCCCCTTGTGAGAGGTACAGCGATTGCAAACCCCTCACGGTGAAAAACACCAGGGAGAACTAAGCCTAACCGGGTAAAGGACCTCGGTACTTTGTGAAACGCTGCTGCAGAGAAGAGTAATCAGAGACCTGGGCTGTTAGCACGAGGGAGGCCATTCGGGGACTGCCCCTTTTGTCTCTTCGCCTTGTACGGGCTGGCGGATGGAATAATTGTGGACAAAGGGTCCACGGAGGGCGGAGGGTAGGGTATGAACTCTTCAGGCAGCTGCTTTCAGCTTTATTTACCGTGCCATCTTTCAGCCGAAGCCTCCTGTCCAGTTACGAGCCTCGTCTGGGGCGCTGACTGCGGGGTAACACTGCCATCTAGTGGCCACCTCGCCCCTGTGAGCCGGCTTCCTGTGCCCTCTGGCTGGCTCTGTCGCTCCCCCTCTTTCTATCGCTCCCTTTCTCTCTTGCTCTCTCTCTCGTTTTTAAAAAAGGTTTTTATCCCATCAAGAAAAAAAAAAAAAACAAAACAACCTGGCTCTTGGAAAACAACCAACTCTGTTGGAACTCAGAGATAATAATCAGTTTCTCTGGGCCTGTGAAATTGGCTCATTAAGCGTGCTTTTTAACAGAAAATATTGGAAGCGATTAAGTCTGCTTTACTGCGTGGGCATGAAATGGCCAACCTTCGGCCACCCACAGCTCGTAGGTGCCTGGCGCCGTTTTATGCATGCAGCGTAATGTCTTTACTTGAAGTGCTGTTTATTCATCACCTGCTTATTTATCTCTTTGCATTTGGCAGGCGCATCGATCAATGTTAAACTGTCACACAAGGTTATTTTTCTTTTACATAACAGTATAGGCCTAAGGTAGTGGCATATTAAAAGTAATAACTTTCTAACTTGTAGCTCAAGATGACAGCCCCATTTTTACCGAATATATTACAGCAAGGAATTTCTCATTCAGTTCTCCCTTGCCCTCCCTCCCTCCGTTCCACTAGTACTCAGCTTTTCCAAGGTCAAAGGCTTCATTCTGCCTTGCTCCCCTCCCACTTTGCATACCACTCGGTGTCCCCTTCACCTCCAGTTATCTCGCTCTTTTAGGCTGATAAGCCCACAGAGAACATTCTGTCCACAGGGAGTACACATCTTGCTTGTCCTTCTTTATGATGACATTTCTGCCTTTGCAGAAAGAAATGGTAGCCGGGCAAGCTCTGGAGAAGAAGCAAACAAGCTTCTTCATATGGAGGCAAAGGTTGTGATGGTCGTCTCTTTGCATGTCCACAGCCATCTTGGTAAATGTGGTAGAATGTTGCTGCTTTTTATTTTCCTTTAGAGTTATAACAGGCAACAACAGAAACCACAGGCCCATGGAAAAATAGAATTAAAAAACATCTGAAAGCAACTAGCATTGCTTTGAAGCAACTGGGGTTCATTTGGGGCTTTTAAGTTGAGTTGTTTTCCCCTCCTTTCTTTGGTTTTAGCTTGGTTTGTGTTGCTTTCAAACTCCACCCAGTTTATGACGCCTAGTTTCTTGGCAATAGGCCAAGCTGGCTTTCTTTGTACAAACAGGTTTTCTTTTTCTTTCTTTCATTTCTTTTTTTACCCCCTCTAGTCCAAGCTAAAAATGCCTACAGATAGAATATCAGATCTTTTTAGTATCAAATTTCAAAGTGGCCCTTAGAATTCCTTCCTGCCCTTGATCTCTCCGTTTGGATTTCAGCTCAGACTTGGATTCTGTTGCTAAATATGCCTTGGACCCTGGCTTTCTGATGCAGTGCTTTGAGACTCTTGCGTACACAGGAATTAAATATCGTACTATAGTGGGCGTCGTTGCACAACTACTCTTGTGGTACAACATGCCACACCCATTCTGACCTATTGTGCCTCAAAATAGTTCATCTAGGCAGTATGAGGAGGGACGTGTAAGTGGGTAAGAAACTCTGGTCCCACAGACTACTGAAGCATGCGCTTGAGAGGCTGACAAGCTTAGCCCTGAACGTGGCCCACCTTGCGAATTTCCTGAGGCATTTCTGTGCGAGAAGATGGTGGGATTCTGATCTATGGTGATCTGTTTTATCATGGGTAGCACAGCCCCAGAAAAAAAGCATGCCCATTAAAAAAAACGCAGCCCAGCCTGTGTCTGTGCTCTTACGATCAATATTTGCATTAAAGTGGTTTAAATGTATGTGGCTCTGAGGCTGTCCATTCTTTCAGCCTGACCTGCTGCATTGATTAGGGCTAGTGTTAGAGGGGGAAAGAGCAAATCAGGCGAGGACAAGAATTAAAAGGAAAAACAGAAGAAAATGAAAGCTGTTGCTGTGGGTGCTGTAGGAGATACTTGCAGCCATTCGTGGATGCCCTATTCGCTCAGCAGCCCACTCTGCTGGAGGATACGCCCGCTCTCTTCATCTTTCTCATAGGGCTTTTTTGTCTTTCAAAAACCAACACCAGGAATTCTGGGTGCCTCTAAGATGGGGCAGCTCAGTGGCTTGTGATTAACAACAAGGTGCGGCCAAGGCTAATACCTGGATTTAGCTACTTGTCTTGCATCCTTTCTTTTTGCCTCCACAGTCCTATTTGTGAGCTCCATTTGCTTGGCTAAAATCTCATTAATACCAATTACAACCACTACTTTGTATCAGATATTGCTGAGTTCTTTGCAGACATGATCTAAGTTGATTCTCTAAAGCAGCCTGTGCAGAGGTCTTTCTGATCCCATTTTTCACCTTTGGCATCTAAGAAGGAGTTGTAACTAGTCTGAAGTTAAACCACCAGTAAAAGGCAGTAACTCTTCAAATCCAGATCTCTGTTTCTAAAGCGCAGACTCTTAACTGTCACGCTAGGTAATGTTGTGTTTTGGGGAATTGTCTCTGTTGGGGTAGTTGATCAGATTAAACATCACGCGTAACACTGGTCTGTGTATGAAGAGATATAATGCCCACGTTATAATACTGGAGTCCATTGTTGTATCACCACAGACACTTTCAGTTACTTGGAGCACAAAATGTTTTCAGTGGAGACGTGGATGGAATGTGGCCTTTTAGAGAAGACAAGACAGTCACAGGAGCAGAGCTATACCACACGTTAGTACTTTATTCCCCTTCTGCCATGGCAAAGAAATGGCCCAAATATTTCTTGCTGGGTGAAGCAGTCTCAAGGAAATCTAAAATTTTCTCAGATGAACCACTTTACAGAGCTCTTTGGTGAGTTAACTGGACTCTGGAGTATAAGGATTCTAAGGCACTAGAATAATACTTTTTCATAGGATATTGAAGAATTATGTGTGAAGTAACTACTATGGAGAACTGTGCTGGGTAAGATGACATACTTCTTAATATCTAAGAACTGATTATGTAGTAAAGGATAAAAAGCAGACAGTGAAATAGTTAAATTCCTTCACCAGACAGGGTATGATCTTATGTGATCCGTATGTGATAATGAGTCCCATGGAAAGGAAATGTAGGAGGAATGTAGAAAATGGCGGGAGTATTGAGAGGGGGAGTGTTTGGAGAAGCTCTTGTAGAGTTGGACCTGAAGATGGATGGAAAGAACATAAACTGGGGGATAGAAGACATTCAGACTGGAGAAATGTATGTGTATAGTTCGGAATTTGGAAGGAATGTCCCTGCTAAAGCTAATGGTAGCATGCAGTGGGTGGTTGGAATGGGTTGGGTAGACCACAAAGACCTTGAAGGTCCAGATTGGACAGTTGAAACTGTCTTGCATTGTGTCCCCTTTTATTGTCTTGGGGAATCAAACAAATTTGTCCGGTGAAATTACAGCTTGGAAATTTGACCTACTTAGGGCCTTGCTTGGAGCATTGGAGTTTCAAACAAGCCCTTCACTCTAAAGGAAGAATCTCTTGATACTTCCATTTTCTCAAGGATGAAAAGAAATTAAAAGTAACACATGTGAAGATTTGACTTATGAGGCTAACTTGAAGTAGGAGAATTACCTCAAGAGAGAAATAAAAAGGTGAAAGCAATTTTCCAAATCTGAAATATTAAGAGAAACATGTTGACAAGTTTGCTTTTTGCCAAAGCTGGTGCGTGAAAATCCAGCTTATCAGAGAGAGAAATTTGTGTGCACTAATCATTCACATTAGAAAAGGGTTTTCTATAAGATTCCTTTAAATAAAAGTCCCTTTGTTCATTTTAAATGTGCTTTTATTTACTAACCTAAACACAGGACACCCCCACACCGAAAAAAGAAAGAAACCTCCCGAAACAATCCCACAAACAAAGAACCTGCTTTATAAATAGCTTTTAAGGAAATCATCTCCTGTCTACTAGTTCATAAAGCCAGGTACATACTTACAGGTTGCTGCCACATCTTAGATTGAGTTGGGTAATAATGCCAATGCATTATGAAACAGCAGGTCAATTTCTGATTTTAGGAATGTTCTACGTGCTTGGAAAAATATGTTCCACAGGAATCTAGTTATATGTGTAAAAAAATCGGGTTTGAAATAACGGAATAACATCACTGAGTGCTTTAGGATGAAGTTCTATGTAGGTCGATTTAGGGAACTACCTTTGGCTTACATTGTCTCACTTGGAATGAGTTCCTTTGCTTATCTCTCTCTTTCTGGTTCTTCACTAAAGAATGAAGTCTTGTACCCTAGATCAGTGGTTCTCAAAGGGCAGTTCTCGGAAAAGCCGCCTCAGCATGACGTGAAAACTTGTTAGAGATGCAAATTCTTGGACCTCATCCCTGAACAACTGAATCAGAAACTTGGGGTGAGCCCAGCAGTCTGTGTTTTGTAAGAAGTCCTCTGGGTAATTCTGATACATGCTGAATTTGAGAACCACCGTCTTTCTTATTTCCTAAAATGCATCTTCTTATGCTAGCAGTTAAATCCTTTTGATTTACAGCAAAGATGTTTCATTTCCACACAAATAATTTCAAAGTATTTCGCTTGTATGGTTCTCTCTGCTTTGCGTAGTTCTGTCTTTTCCTTCTGATGGTACGTACCTGCAGCGTCTCCTGCTCTCCCAAAGTTTTACTCTCTGGCTTTATTTAATCCCACTTATGGGGGGGCTCTTCAGGTTACCTGAGCAGAGCATGAGTGTCAAGATTTTCTTCTTTTTTTGACGGCAGTTTGCCATTCAGGGAATTTTTGAAAAAAACCTAATTTCTATTCAATATCTGAATTAGTGTTCCAGGTAAGTCAGAGTGCTTGAAGTTTGAGCATCAGATAAGTTAAATGATACTTATAGATCACTTGAAATAAAAATTCTTTTTAGTTAAAGACTGGTAAGTCTCAAAATAATCTTTCTTAGTCATCATTTAATTTCAGCTGGCTTAAGATGCTATTTGCATTAAGTTAACAGGGTGCTAATTTAACATAGGTTTATAGTCATTTGAAGCCATTTCCACTCATTAAGAAAAATATCTCTCTAGATTAGATTATCACAAGGGTTTGAAAGAGCGATAGGGATTCCTCAGTGTAGGCCCGAGGATTTTCCAGATGAGTGCACACTCTTGTTTCAATGCTCTCTTGAAAAGCATAGACATTTTTTCTTTTACTGTAGAGCACGGAACGGACAGTGTACCCAGCTTTGCCTTGGCAGGAAAAAATCGCATACACATTTTCTGCGCTGGGTTCATATATTGGATCTGTAACATATTATGATTTGTATAATTCCAGTACGTATTGTAAGTTCAGTATCCTAATTTATAATTTTCAGAATGTTTTAGATATTTTATCCATCATCAAAATTCTTCTTTTGCTCTTAATTTTAGTTTTTTAAAAATATTAAGTGTAATAAAATTTTTGTATTCTGACTGCATTCTATACTGAAACGTGCATGAGGAAAAAAAAAATGTATCCCCATTTAATTTCCCAAAGGGCACGAATCGCAGAGAACCTTAGAAAGTTATTTAATTTCGTTTGAAGGGAGAGACTTTCCGTGTAGTGTATGGAACATGTCCTTCACAGCTGTTTCCTATACTCTCTAAACCCAGATGCCCTCCCACCCCAGGAGCCGCTTAAAAGCAGCTGGGGTCATATGCACGTGTTTTGTTCCATCCTGGTTTTTGTCCCTCCCTGTTCCAGGTCTCCTAGTTTCCTTAGTTTCTCTGTGTTTGGCTCTCAGGGCTATCTATAAACACTCAGAGGAAAATTACTCTCTAGCAACCTGGAACTCACTCCTCTAAGTTTTGGCCTTGGGACTTTGTGCTCTTAGCCACTTGGACAATAATCTTGATAAACCTCTATTCAAAGTGATTCCAACCAGCTCAGCCTTTAGAACTAATGAGGAAAATGGGGAAGCCAAGAAAACGATAACGGATCAGCGCTAACTGGGCACAATGGACTTTTCCATACATTGAGGATCTCCTATCCTGTCAAAATATTTGTAAATCTTTTAGAAGAAAGGATTGTAGGATTATAAAGCTCAAATTTGTATAATTTATTTTTTGTGATAGAAGACATATCTGTGATTAATTGTAGAACTTTATATAGTAAATGTTGCTACAGATTTATTTAAGCTGAGTCTTGACTTATCAGAGAGCTTGGGAGGTAGAAGTTACAGAGTTAAGATCTGCTAATGGGGATTATATTGCTGTTTTTCTTTGCAACGCTGTGAGTTTTCTGTAGTGTAAAGGTATTTCTGAAATTCAGTGTCCTGTCATCAATATATGATGCTTTTAGCAACCTCCCTGATGGTGGCAGGCAGAATAGTCCATTCCCTTAAGGAAATGAAAGCTTCTCTGAGTAGGTTTCTGACTTCGATGGAAATGTGTACCAAAAGTTTCAGGAGTCTGCAGGGCCCAAATAATAGGTAAAATTAATCTGAATTGGGTGGTTATGAAAAACAAATAAAACAAATATTTTAATAAGATATGCAAATTAGGTTCAGAATTTAACTCTTCTGCAAACTTTGATTTTTATCAGCTTAATTTCTGGAGTACCAATTTCATGCTTAACCAGGTATTAACTATTGAATAATCTGGGTTTTGAGCCAACAATTTCCTCCATTTTACAGTGGAATGGTAATTAACTCATTTCTTTAATTCTGAAAGCTATTATGAACAAAAAATCTTGAGAGATCAGGTAAGCCCTTGCCCTAGTTTCTAAAAGAAAAAAAGAATAGTTAAGAGCCCATACTTTGACAGAACTGGGTTTAAATGTAATCTTTTCTAACTGTGTAATTGGGATTGGATTTAATTTAATTTTAATATATCTCCTATTTTTTATTTCTTATACTCATAGAACAGGGGCTGGCCAAGTATAGCTCACGGACCAAATCCAGGTTGCCTCCTGTGTTTGCAAATAAAGTTTTATTGGTTTTACATTTATTTACATTTATTTATGCAGTTACATTTATTTATGCACATACTGTTTCTGGCTGCTTTTACACTACAAAGACGGAATTGAGTAGCTGTTACAGAGATCACATAGCCCACAAAGCCTAAGATAGTACTAGCTAGCCAACCCCTCTCAAAGACGATAGTTTTTTGATCTTTTTTTTTTTTGACGTATGACCTTTTATTGTTGAATTATACTTTGATTTGCTCTTTGACTTTAGAAAGCCTATTGTGGTCTTAATATCCTCAGTCATGGACAACTTCATCACCTCTGCCAATTATCCATTTCACATTTTTTTGCATGGGCTAAGTCTAAAATAAGTAAATACCTTTACTAATCTCCTTATTTTCTTTTTAATTTACTTTAAAAAAATTCTGAATTTTATTTATTTTTTTATACAGCAGGTCCTTATTAGTCATCAGTTTTATACACATCAGTGTATACATGTCAATCCCAATCGCCCAATTCACCACACCTCCCCCCCACTGCTTTCCCCCCTTGGTGTCCATACGTTTGTCCTCTACATCTGTGTCTCAATTTTTGCCCTGCAAACCGGTTCATCTGTACCATTTTTCTAGGTTCCACATACATGCATTAATATACAATATTTGTTTTTCTCTTTCTAACTTACTTCACTCTGTATGACAGTCTCTAGATCCATCCACGTCTCTACAAATGACTCAAATTCGTTCCTTTTTATGGCTGAGTAATATTCCATTGTATATATGTACCACTTCTTCTTTATCCATTCATCTGTCGATAGGCATTTATGTTGCTTCCATGACCTAGCTATTGTAAATAGTGCTGCAAATGAACATTGAGATGCATGTGTCTTTTTGAATTATGGTTTTCTCTGGGTATATGCCCAGTAGTGGGATTGCTGGATCATATGGTAATTCTATTTTTAGTTTTTTAAGGAACCTCCATACTGTTCTCCATAGTGGCTGTATCAATTTACATTCCCACCAACAGTGCAAGAGGGTTCCCTTTTCTCCACACCCTCTCCAGCATTTGTTGTTTGTAGATTTTCTGATGATGCCCATTCTAACTGGTGTGAGGTGATAGCTCATTGTAGTTTTGATTTGCATTTCTCTAATAATTAGTGATGTTGAGCAGCTTTTCATGTGCTTCTTGGCCATCTGTATGTCTTCTTTGGAGAAATGTCTATTTAGGTCTTCTGCCCATTTTTGGATTGGGTTGTTTGTTTTTTTTAATATTGAGCTGCATGAGTTGTTAATATATTTTGGAGATTAATCCTTTGCCCGTTGATTCGTTTGCAAATATTTTCTCCCATTCTGAGGGTTGTCTTTTCATCTTGTTTATGGTTTCCTTTGCTGTGCAAAAGCTTTGAAGTTTCATTAGTTCACATTTGTTTATTTTTGTTTTGATTTCCATTACTCTAGGAGGTGGATCAAAAAAGATCTTGCTGTAATTTATGTCAAAGAGTGTTCTTCCTATGTTTTCTTCTCAGAGTTTTATAGTGTCCGGTCTTACATTTAGGTCTCTAATCCATTTTGAGTTTATTTTTGTGTATGGTGTTAGGGAGTGTTCTAATTTCATTCTTTTACATGTAGCTGTCCAGTTTTCCCAGCACCACTTATTGAAGAGACTGTCTTTTCTCCTTTGTATATCCTTGCCTCCTTAGTCATAGATTAGTTGACCATAGGTGCGTGGGTTTATCTCTGGGCTTTCTATCTCATTCTTTTGATCTTTGTGTTTCTGTTTTTGTGCCAGTACCATATTGTCTTGATTATGGTAGCTTTGTAGTGTAGTCTGAAGTCAGGGAGTCTGATTCCTCCAGCTCTGTTTTTTTCCTCAAGACTGCTTTGGCTATTCGGGGTCTTTTGTGTCTCCATACAAATTTTAAGATTTTTTTGTTCTAGTTCCGTAAAAAACGCCATTGGTAATTTGACAGGGATTGCATTGAATCTTGGATTGTTCTTCCAATCCAAGAACATGGTATATCTCTCCATCTGTTGGTATCATCTTTAATTTCTTTCAGCAGTGTCTTATAGTTTTCTGCATACAGGTCTTTTGTCTCCCTAGGTAGGTTTATTCCTAGGTATTTTGTTCGTCTTGTTGCAGTGGCAAATAGGAGGGTTTCCTTAATTTCTCTTTCAGATTTTTCATCATTAGTGTATAGGAATGCAAGAGATTTCTGTGCAGTAATTTTGTATCCTGCAACTTTACCAAATTCACTGATTAGCTCTAGTAGTTTTCTGGTGACATCTTTAGGATTCTCTGTGTATAGTATCATGTCATCTGCAAACAGTGACAGCTTTACTTCTTCTTTCCCAATTTCTATTCCTTTTATTTCTTTTTCTTCCCTGATTGCCATGGCTAGGATTTCCAAAACTATGTTGAATAATAGTGGTGAGAGTGGCCATCCTTGTCTTTTTCCTGATCTTAGAGGAAATGCTTTCAGTGTTTCACCATTGAGAATGATGTTTGCTGTGGGTTTGTCATATATGGCCTTTATTATGTTGAGGTAGATTCCCTCTATGCCCACTTTCTGGAGAGTTTTTATCATAAATGGGTGTTGAATTTTGTCAAAAGCTTTTTCTGCATCAATGGAGATGATCATATGGTTTTTCTTCTTCAATTTGTTAATATGGTGTATCACATTGAGTGATTTGCGTATATTAAAGAATCTTTGCATCCCTGTGAAAAATCCCACTTGATCATGGTGTATGATCCTTTTAATGTGTTGTTGGATTCTGTTTGCTAGTATTTTGTTGAGGATTTTTGCATCTATATTCATCAGTGATATTGGTCTGTAATTTTCTTTTTTTGTAGTATCTTTGTCTGGTTTTGGTATCAGGGTGATGGTGGCCTCATAGAATGAGTTTAGGAGTGTTCCTCCCTCTGCAATTTTTTGGAAGAGTTTGAGAAGGATGGGTGTTATCTCTTCTCTAAATGTTTGATAGAATTGACCTGTGAAGCCATCTTGTCCTGGACTTTTCTTTGTTGGAAGATTTTTAATCACAGTTTCAATTTCATTACTTGTGATTGGTCTGTTCATATTTTCTCTTTCTTCCTAGTTCAGTCTTGGAAGGTTATACCTTTCTAAGAATTTGCCCATTTCTTCCACGTTGTCCATTTTATTGGCATGGAGTCGCATGTCGTAGTCTCTTGGGATGCTTTGTATTTCTGCAGTGTCTGTTGTAACTTCTCCTTTTTCTTTTCTAATTTTATTGATTTGAGTACTCTCCCTCTTTTTCTTGATGAGTCTGGCTAATGCTTTATCAATTTTGTTTATCTTCTCAAGGAACCAGCTTTTAGTTTTATTGATCTTTGCTATTGTTTTCTTTGTTTCTATTTCATTTATTTCTGCTCTGATCTTGAGGATTTCTTTCCTTCTGCTAACTTTGGGTTTTGTTTGTTCTTCTTTCTGTAGTTTCTTTAGGTGCAAGGTTGGATTGTTTATTTGAGATGTTTCTTGTTTCTTGAGGTAGGCTTGTATAGCTATAAACTTTCCTCTTAGAACTGCTTTTGCTGCATCGCATAGGTTTTGGATCATCGGCTAGCCTTCAAAGTCTGATTCTCTAGGAGTTCCTCCTCCCGTTGTCAGATTCCAGGTTGTGAACCTGACGTGGGGCTCAGAACCTTCACTCCAGTGGGTGAACTTCTGTGGTATAAGTGTTCTCCAGTCTGTGAGTCACACACCCAGCAGTTATGGGAGTTGATTTTACTGTGGTTGCCCCCCTCCTTCCATCTCATACTCCTTTGTCTTTGGATGTGGGGTATCTTTTTTGGTGAGTTCCCGTGTCTTCGTGTCGATGATTGTCCAGCAGCTAGTTGTGATTCTGGTGTTCTCGCAAGAGGGAGTGAGAGCATGTCCTTCTGCTCCGCCATCTAGTTTTCTAATCCCTAGTTTATTGATCTTAAGATCCCATTGTCTGCTTTTCTTGAATAAGGTTGGTTTCTGGAAATTTGAGAAATATTTTATTTCATCTGCTAGGGTAGTACCATGGTAGTTGGAACTTGAATTACCTTTGCATTTCTATCACTCCTCTGTCAACTTTCTAAGTTAAGGTCACATCAGTACTGTGACTCTTGATGTCCTCATCTGTAACAAGAGGAAGTTGGTCTGTGTGATTTCTAAGGTTTCTCTTCCTCCCCTTCTCCCTCACTCCCCTTCTCCCTCCCTCCCTCCCTCTTAACTTTCTGTCAAATTAAGTTGTTTCCTGTTAATGGTCACTGAGTTCAGCCTTCCCTAACCAATCCTGCCCAAATTAACTTCTTCCTCTGAACTCCATAGCACCAAAACATTATTGTAGGTTGTGTTATGATACCAGTTTCATTTATATTATACTGTTATTTGTTATTATTTTAAATTATAAGCTCCCTGAGAGTAGCGACTATATATTCTTCCTTGCCGTATCCCTAACACACTTGTGTTCGAAGTAGACACTAAATAATTATTCTCCCCCTCTCTCTCTCTTCCTTTTGGAAATATGGAACTTGCAGGATATATGAGCAGTTGTCTCACATGTTCTAAAAGGACCTGGATCTAGTGTTTTTGCACTTACATAAAAGTAGTTATGCTTAATTAGGGAAAATCACTGTAATTGGGACAGATTTACAAGGATAGAGACAGGAAGTAGACTGCAGTGAATTGGTTATCCTCCCTGGGTTGTAAGGAATTGTAGAAACAGTTGTGGGAGATGAGGGATCTGTATTGAAAATCTAAAATTTTTGTCTCTAATCCAGACTAAAATGTATAATTCTCATTACATGAGTGAAAGTGAAAATACTAGGGAGTATTTTGTGTACTGTAGTGTATAAAGGAGAGCCATTGACTTATAATGGGACTGTTTGTTGTTGTTGCTAATACTTACTGATTCTCTACAATGCACTTCAGAACTTATTAGAAAAATACAAAAGATGCATTTTTTTCTTTCATCCCATAAGATGGAGCCAAGATAGACAGTCATCTCGCCCACTTTCCTTTCTGGTTATTTAGTTTTTAGTGATTTAACCCTTAGAAGAATGTTTGAATAAGTTGTATCTATGCAGTTTATTGTTCTGACTTCTCATTGATATTCAAAATAAGATCATTTTATTGCTATTGCAATGCCTTTGCTTTCTGGTTTAGAAATTGTGATAGCTTAATTAGTTGTTAGAAATAAGTATACCTTACTATGCAAAGACTAGCTAAAGCATGGGCATGGAAAGGTGGTAGTTATTTGAACTAGATCCAACATCAACAGACAGACTTACTTATTGAGAAGGTTTGAAACAATATCACAGAGACTTCTCTCCTCTGGGTTGCTCTTCAGTGTGCCCATTAATGAAACGAGAACTATGTGTTACACATGGGTTGAGGGGATATATATCCATGAGCCATATGTTTTTTATTACATTTATTCAGCTGCAAAAAAAGAGAGAGATACCTCAGACTAAGGAGTAATTTCTAAACAGAATTTCAACTTGTTTTGAAAATATGGAAGAATATACAAAGCTGTTTATCATTTTCAAAAATATCAAGCATTGGCACAATTAATATACCTCTGTG
Source organism: Aethalodelphis obliquidens (assembly GCF_003676395.1). Lineage (NCBI taxonomy): Eukaryota > Metazoa > Chordata > Mammalia > Artiodactyla > Delphinidae > Aethalodelphis > Aethalodelphis obliquidens. Next base: position 3,757,002 of record NW_020837984.1, on the reverse strand, counting down.
TTTCACAAATGATAAAACATGTTTTAAGAAGAAAAGGAATTTACGATCATAGCAGTTTCTGATTCAGCAATGACTTGAAATACATGCCAGAAATAATAAAGGAAGACTGTACATTTTTACTTCATTTTTAATTGTTTTGTGGGGTTCACACAAGGTTCTAGTTATGGCATGGGGCACATAGAAGAAATCATCCCAGATCTCCAGGAAGTTGGATTTATCCCTTGGTCCTTGAAAATAACACTGCATAAAGTGTACTCATAATACTCATACGTACCTACCCTGGCCCAATCTGGATATCATTGAAAAGACGAATGTGTGTGTTTATTGTAGAAGCACTTCTTAAGTTTTTCACTAAAATTACCTCTTACTAATGAAAGAACTTCTGAGTCTTTAAAACATTTCCTGAAGGTCCAAAGGAAGTTTCTATCTACAAATCTTGTAAGTATTGAAAAGTAATAGAGCTTTTTGGTTGGAAAATGTTTAGGTTAAGTGCAGTGTGTCATTCACCTTTGGTTTAGAAGATTGAAGACAACTTGGACTGAGATAAACTTGCTGTTTCCTTTACATACTGGATTAAAAAATCTTTGTCTAGAGCTTAAAGATGCTAGAGGTAATTGTCTAGAATTTAGGGAGGCTAGGGGTAATTGAATTAATTGAACATTCAATTAGAAATCTCATGCCAGTTAGAGAATGTCTTAGCAATTATTCAAATAAGAATCCAAGCCAGTTAATACGATATGACTGTGGTTGAATAGGACAAAGAAAAAGTGCAGAGAAAACAACATCTTATGACATAATGGTTACAGATATACCAACACACTGAATTAGTTTTTCACTTGACTTCCGAAGACGAGAATGGCAATTAGAATAGCAAAGTAAATACATGAATAAGTGCATCATTTATGGATAAGGGGGTAGAAGTCGATAGTGTTCAGGAATTCTTAAGTTAACTTTCCTGAGATAGACAGAAGAAACTCTGCCTTTGAGATAAGATGTGCAAAACGTTAGTGAACTCTCCTTGTGGGAATCAGACGGCTGATTACCCATTCTAGGATCAGAGGCTAAATTCCAGGCCATGAAAGGACAGATGGGATCTCCTTTTCTCTCTTGCACTCTGATCTTTTCTTCTTCTTTCCTGTCGCTCCGGCACCCATAGAGACGGGGAGAAGCTGGAGGAAGGAGTCTTGCTCTCCCATCCTGCTGCATCCAGTCAGTGCCATCCCAGATGTGGTGAGTGGCAGGACTCTGTGCTCTGCAGCCTCTGGGGGAGCCGCCTGGGCTCCGTCTGTCATAGCGGTGAAAAGCAGTTTTCCACCATTCGTTCTTGAGCTGATGGAAGAACAGAATCATCGAGTCATAAAACTCATCTGGATTTCAAATCCACCTTTGAGAAAAAGTAAACTGTTGTTCTTGGATGAGCCCCAGGGACCGCCGCTTAATTTCTCAGTTCATTTTCCCCTCTTAGTTTATGTACATATACGGGTCCCTCCATAGTTTCCTTATGAAAATGTGCATTTTTAATACCACAAAAGCAGGAAAAAAAAATCATTTTTTTGGTAAATATTCTTTCAGTAGAATTGCAATCAATGTAGTCAGAGCTAACAAGCAGATGGATGTATTTGAATGCCATTATCTTGTGTACAATGATATTATCTGTTTCATGAAAAATTCAGCAGTTTGGGCCGCTTTAGTGAAGGGAAGATGGAAGTAAAAAAATAGCAAGAAAAACATGATCAGACTCAGAATCCCTGAGGGGGTCCCATTGCATCATTTAGCAGGAGAATGAGCAATGCAGGAGAAGCAGTGATGGCGGAGGATCTGTCTGTGCTCCTTATGGCATTCTTGGCTTCTGGTCCCGCTCAAGCCCCGCAGCTGTAGGTGGGAGCTCCTGGGCCTGCGAAAGCATCACACCGTGACATTTTTATCATCCGTCTAAGAGAAGAAAATAAATTTGCTAACAGAATAGACCTGGCAGGCTCATACTACCTTGTCACATTCCAGACATCTCCTGGTCTGGCCAGAGCCAGAGGAAACCTAAGTGTGGGCCAGAAAGCGTGTGATGGACATGAAGTAGATTTAAGTAGTCTGGGAGAAGAATGTGGGTTTTCTGAGAGAGGTATATGTATGTTTTTTTATTGGAGATTTGAGAAATGAAAACACTTGGGCTGTAGGGGGAATGTGACCTCAGTTTTATTCTCTTTAGGCCAAGGATATATTTACATGGGCAAAACAGAGTTGAAAATTGTGCTGATTTTTTAAGATAATCTACAGAGTGACAAAAAAGAACCCAAACACAGGCCCTGCACCAAAAAAGAATGGTTTTTACAAAGTTTTCTATCACCCGATGATTGAAATACAAACGTTTTAGAGACCTCATACAAGGTGACATCTACCTATTTCTCCAAATTGGCTTATTGCCTTCTTCTCTGAATATATTCTGTGCTTTAACCCATGCCTTTTTTAGGGTGTGTGTGGGCGGACTGGAATACTCTGTCTCAATATCCCAGATGGATCTGTTTGAAGTCCCATTCTTCTACAAAACATATTTCAAGTTTTCATTATTTTAGTGAGGCTTCATAGTGACTGTTTTCTTTCCTGTATATCTATTAAGTATGGTTTGTACCATGCATTTTTCACAGAGCAGGTTTTGCCTTGTATGGTTGCTCATGACACCTTGCGTGTCCCCAGTTGGGCTGTGAGTCCCTTGAGATTAATCTTAGTGACCCCAGCATCTAACAAGCTGCCCTAAACACATTAGACAGCCAGAAAGTGTAGCGTATTGGTGATGCTGATGAAGGATGGCATAATTCATGTTTTTATAACTAGATCGTGTGAATGATGACATCGTATTATTGTAGGGAATGCAACATAATAATATCACAAGGTTTCATATACATACTTTTCCTTATCTTATTTAGAAGAACTTTAAAAAATTTTTGCTTTTGTTTATCTCTCTGGGTTATTTCAATAAAGAAAGATTGTTATGTGAATTAAGTTTTTCTAGGAAAAATAATACATGACTAACAACTTGTGTCCTCAGAGGAAATTTCAGGGAGCACAGATCATATATATGTCAAATGCACACACATGTAACTATAACATAGCACATGATAATTAAAACTGGAGTTCTTAAATTCCTTGCTTCTATTGTAGTGATACCAGGGGTATTGTATGAATAAGATTTGCTCTGGGGGAACTTAGTTCACGTTGGATTTTGAAAAACTGAAGGTAGATCTTGGAGATATGAAGGTGGGCAGGGGGAATATTTGTGACCTTTTCTAGTAGACAGCTATTTCTAATATGTAGATTCCACAATCTTAATTTTCTCCTTGACCCCTTCTATGGTCTCCTGCGTCTTTTCTTTTTCTTCCCAGTCTTGAGGTTTTACTTACTTTGATCCATCTCATTCTATCTTCCTTCTTTCCTTCATCTTCTATTTCTCTCTTAGCCAGTAATGACCATAAAATTTCACTGGATGTACTTATTTAAGTTTTATTAAAATAATGTGTAATTTTAAAATCACTCTGCTGATATTACATCTGCTACATTAAAATTACAGTGTCTTTATATCTACATATTTTACTAGTAATGAAATTAACATGAATATCTTTCATTCCAATATTAATAGCTTGAATAAAGTATATTTTAATTTTTTTACCTCTAACTGATGCATCAGAAGTGGTGAAACAAAGGATTTTTCTCCATGCTGAAAAATTGTCTGTTTCTATTAAAAAAATCTCTCTCTGCTGTGGGGGAAAAAATGAAGCTGGTTGTTAGATATTTTATAGAGATGTGTTTTACAGTTTATAGGTGGACAAGAGTAGTATATTTAAACTGATATAAAAGTCTAATAGAAATTATTTGAAAAGTGAAATAGCAGAAAACAATGTTTTTTTTTGGAGAATGCTAACTGTATATGGAATTTATGTAAAATTTTAGCGAATGGAAAGCACTAGAAGACAAATCACTTTAAACTGTGTAAGTCAATGTATTCTTTTATAAAGAAAGTGCATATGTTACATTGACTGAGTAGAGATAATGTGAATATAGTAGCAGAGGTATCTGTGAGCAAATGAGGAAAATAAGGGGTTTAATATTTCTTTTCTGATTTACTGACTTGTAAATAGGTTAAGGACTACATCTTTAACTTTGGCCTGGTGCATTGCACAGGGTACAGAGTACAAATGCTGGCAAAATATTCTTGACTAGAAGTTGAAAATCTTCAGATTTAATGAGATTTATATTGAGAACACTGGCCAGTTTTTGCAATGACAATTGATGATACTGGAGTATAAGATCTGCAAAAACGCAACATTTTTGTTGATGCGAATTTTAAGGAAATCTGCTTTTGTGATTTTAGCATGACTGGTGGTGAGATTGAGACTCTCATTGTTCTGACTGAGAAGGCAATGTCTGTTTTATACTTATTGTATGCAGAGCTCCTAACACAAGGGGGTCTTTATTAAATGCCATTTTTAGGAGATATGAACTTTAAAAATAAAGATGAGCTGCTTGTTCCCGCTCTGTGAAACGTTACCTGCACTCTAAGAGAAGGCAGAGTACCTTTAGACCTTGAATCAAGAACAATGTAAGTATGTTATTAAAATTCTCTATTACTATATAATAAATTGAGGAGACCATATTGGCACTGACTTGCCATTCATTTCTCTCTCAAAATGACAGCTTTCACTCTGAAGACTTGTAAGCATTGTTATCCTGCCTATCCTCACCATTATGAACAAATTAAAATTCAAGATCGAAATATTGTCATCATTCGAGAAAGCTGCCAGCTCTTTAAGAAGAGCGTATCTTTCATGATAAAGTCAGAATTTATTCTTTGGAGCAAAAAATGGCAGCTATACATTTTCCTAACTTGGTCTGATTTCACTTGTTTTCCAGAGGCCCAAGGAAGGTTAGAAAGGAAGTTATGGGATTAAAAAAAATATTTAATCTAAGTTGTAAAGGAGCTTGGAACCACACCACAAGCATCATAATTAACTTTAATAATTATAAATGTAAATGCAGACAAGCCACAAGGTTTTAATGGTGTGCCACATGCTTCTGCTAATTATTTTAGAGTTTGGACACATTCAGTGCCAGCTAATTATAAACCCTGCTATGGAAATCATCTGTTTATATTAGACTTATTGATCTCTAGTGTTTAAGCAATATGAAAAGGGAAATCTACAATGCTGGACCATCTGCTTTGTATTCCTAATTGCTTTTAAGGAATCAAATATATAAATAGTCAGCTTTTTATATACTGGGCCTCAAACTCTTTCAAGAAACATATTGTGCAAACCCAAGTGAATTTTAAAAAAGCCTATTTGGAATGTTGCTTCCCTAACTCCTTTCAAGGATCCTCCACCCCTTACCCACATAATACCCTCCCCTAACCTTTTTGCAAGATCTCCAAAGCACGTTCTTTTCTCCTGGACCTCACAGACTGGTCGAGGTAGCTGAGACATTAGATGTTTTCCCTATTTTAATTACACCTTTTCTTTTCCTTCCTAAGAACAAGTCCTCTTCCCCACCCTACCCCACCTCCTTATGGCCATGAATAGTTATTGCAATTTCACTCAGTGGGAAGATGGCAAGGAAGAACTGTCCAGGTGAATGGTTCCCTCTTGTAGGAGGCATTTAACTTGATGGCAAATTAAATCTACTGGCATGTGGGGTAGATGCCTGGTTAGTGGGACCAGAGCAGCATTACCTCTCATCACTAGCAGGCCTGGTGGACAAGTCTTTTCTTAAGATGAGTCTTGAGATTCTGCATGGAGATTGGGTTTAAATGAAGAAAAAATTGATTTCTTAGAATGACATTGTTTGCTCCATTCATTATTGCCTAGATGGTTATTATTTTAGTGTTCAAATAACTAGCTAAAAAACTACATATTGGGAAAGATTTCTTTTAACAATCCTTATTTACCCCTTTGAGACATTCATATTGAATCATAAAATCATTGGTTTAAAATAGTTATGACTTCTATTATTCCTGCTGTTTACTCCTTTTAAACTAGGAGTTCCTCTTCTTAGTGTTCTACCACTCATATTTCCCACCAACAGCAACAATTAGAGGCCAATAATTAATATATATTACATATATGCTATAATACATAATAATTACTATATAGTCTCCCTAGGTTTAGGGCCCTTTATGAGCTTTTGTGAGTGATATAAAGTTAGGATTCGTTTGTAATTTCATGGAAACATTACATGATATAAATATGAAATAAAATTTTTAGCTTTTTAAGTTTTTTTTTTTCTTTCAGTAATATAATGAGTTGTGAATTTTGTTCTAAGGGATCAGCGGAAGTTATCAATCATAATTACACAACTAAATGCCAACACCCAAGGCTTAGAGCAGGCTGAGGTTTAATGACTAACTCCAAATAGTTGACCGGAAAGGGTCACTTACCCTAGTTATAAGAAACAAGTGCCTTTTCTGATGTTTGGGAAGAAGTTCTAGCATGTTTCATTATGCTCTAAATAAAGATTTAACTTAAAAATATCTGCTACCAACAGTAATGTGCAGTCATATATTTTGGGAAGACATTTATATGAGATATACATATATACATATACAGTTTTCAAGGTTTGTTAAAATAACTAGTTATGTCAGAATGGTTATGACTTTTCTGCGGTAAATTCTCTGTAAGAAATCTGCTCCTCTGAGATATTTTATCTGCTTCTCACAAAGGTTGTATTCATTCTGTTTTTTCCTGTAGTTTTGAATGGAAGTTCTATTACCTGCTTAGGCCTTGTACCTTGGACTGCCGGCGTCTCTGAGTTTTAATATCGGCATATGTATAATTGTAGGGCAGGCCTTCTGTATAATCTGAGTTCATTCTAATCAGAGCTACAGGTTCCCTTCAGCTCTGCGGTGAAAAGAGAATATTCAAAGTCAGAAAGAAATTAGGAGCTTTCTCAAAAGGTGCTTTAAACAGCTCATGTTCCCCACGCCCTCAAAGAAAGTTACAAATCAAGAGAGCACAATTGGCAGCTACATTATCAAAGCCCTTCTGATAATGCTGCCATTTAAATTGAATAAGATTGTTTAATGGGCTTTTAAAAAGCAGCCATCCTTTGGGTCTGACACTCCAGCATGATTATCTTCCATTCCTATTTAAGATTACAACAGTCCAGTGATAATTATAACATTCATTTCTGGAGTTCAAGGGACTTGTACATGCGAATATGGAGAGAGAGATGAGCATCTTCTGTTTGTAAAAGTGGACACTAATTTGGTATTTGTGACACGTGCCGTTCCATTTTTGGCTCATACATGAGTGTCTTCTACATGAGTGTCTTCTCTCCAGGTCTTTCTTGCCACCAGCAAGTTGTGACAGTTTTCTATGGATTGACTTTATGATATTGCTTTTATGGACATGAAAAATATAAAAGTAAAAAATTTGTTATATTTTATTTTCAGTAAACTGAGATTTCAAAGATGCAGTTTGCCCATTTCTCATTGTCATTTAACAGAACTCCAAAATTCTTAGCATTAAACTCACACATGTCCCTATTCCTCTCAATTTGTCCCTAAAAAGCAAGCATTCTTGTTACTAGGTGCTTTTTTTTTTTTTTTTAAATCTAGGACCAAAGACAATGTTTGATATATAGGAGAGCTTCAAAAAATTTTTAAGTGTTGTTGAATGGATAATTTTAACAAATATTTAAATGCCCATCAAAGTTCTTTCTTAAATCAGCTAGTAAAAAGTAAAGAATTATTAGGCTGAGCCATATGGAACTGCATTTTTGTAGGTAAAAAACAGTTGAGTATCACCTATTTCTGGGGTTCAACTTAATACTTTCTAATACAGTAGCCACCTCCCTCTTGTATTTTCTTGGTACATGAAAATGTTTTTGTTTTTAAAAAATGGAATCAAGCAGTTCTTTCTATTTTAACTATAGTAATGCAATGAAGGAGCCAAATGTGGTGGGATACATTTTTTAGCTGAAAAATATGACTTTTATTGATTAACTATTTTATTAGCACATAAAATGGGAAATTTGATATATGCTCACAGAGTTTTAATTTTGACGATTATTGAACTAATTACTTTACAGACTCTATATTACATACATTACATGTGGGTTTGATATCAAAGTCACTTTTCTTTCTAGTAAGACCTTTCACAGGCCACATGGGATTTCCCTCCAATGAGGAATACCCCTCTCAGGCTTGAGTTGTGTTGTGTTGTGTTGTTTCATTCTGTCGCATCGAAATCCTATAGGATCACCTACCTACCTGTCCATCTTTCAGACTGTTAGCAGTCTTCTTATTGAGTTTACAGAAGAAATCCACAGATTAATGGTGAGATCTATAACCTTTCCTACAGACATTTGGAAGAGAGGGATAAACTGTGAAATAATCTGCAGTAATGGTTTAAGTTTCATATGTCATGTTCCCCAGATTTTAGCTATCAGTGGATGCACTGATTCATAAAAGGCGTTTTCAAAATGTGTTTTAAGTTGTATTACATATTTTCCATCCTACCCTGGCTTCAAGATAGACTAGTCATGCCTAGGAATTATTGGACATTTGGATTTATTAGCTTAAAATATACTCCCTAGGGACTCATACTTTGAAACTAGTGTGGCTGCTGTTTTCTCACACATTCTAAATTTTGGATAACAATTGTCTGAATACTAATCACCTAAAAGGGGTTAAATATTATCAGAACGTTACATTTTAAGTTCATTTAATGTTCATCTCATGTTTTTTCTTTGTAAATTACGTATAACAATTGTCTTTTTAAAAATTTATTTATTTTTGGCTGCGTTGGGTCTTCGTTGCTGCGTGCGGGCTTTCTCTAGTTGCAGCGAGCGGGGGCTACTCTTCGATGCGGTGTGCGGGCTTCTCATTGCAGTAGCTTCTCTTGTGCGCATGGGCTCCACAGCGCAGGCTGAGTAATTGTGGCGCACAGGCGTAGTTGCTCCATGGCATATGGGATCTTCCTGGACCAAGGATCAAGCCCGTGTCCCCTGCATTGGCAGGTGGATTCTTAACCACTGTGCCACCAGGGAAGTCCCATGATTGTCTTTTATTCTTCATTTCTATAGTGAAATAATTTAAACCCTTAACCCTGATTGGCATTACTAATGTTACTAACTTCAGTTTTCAGAGTGAAAAGCCATTAGGGGGCAAATGGAAACTCAGTAAATTTCCTTCAGTGAGGCCTGGATCTCCTTGTGTGAGAATCCAGTCAGTCCCTAGTGAGGCTGCGATGTCCTCCAAATATACAAAACATAGGATGAGATAATTGAATTTGGCCTCTGGGGTTCTAAAAATACCATAACCTGGGACTGCATGGTATCCTCAAAGGATCAGGGCAAGAGCTCCACTCATGTAACTCACATAATCCTCATTTTTCAAGCCCTATCCACTTTTGCATTAGAATCCCAGAAATAGCACTTTTCAGGTAGTGAAAACACACATACTGTCCTCCTCTATTTTTTTGAAGTAAGCACAATAAGGAAGGGATGGTCGTGCCATGTTACAGTATTTCTTTTATATTACTACAACAGAAGCTCCCATACTAAAATTTGAGTTTCTGGCAAACATTGTGAAAGAGTCAAGATATTAAACTCCCGTAGGTCAAGAGGAGCTTGGGCTGGCCCCCACTTGTAGTGGGGCTTATGAGGAGCTCTAATTAGGGTTCAAAAGATGAAATCAGGCAATTCATGTTAACATTTGGTTCATCGAATAAGTCTTTTTTGGGCGGAACAAATAGGGATGTCTTAGAGTCTTAAAGTGAACATTAGAAACTAAACTTTCATTTTCTTTGATTACATGGTGGAAAGGATTAAAATTCTCTATGTAGATCACTGAAGTTTTATCATATAAGATGACCTTAGGAACTGTCATCTCCCTTGAATTTATACAAAGAATTCAAAGTAAAGGTTTTCTAGGTTACACTTCTTTTTTCAACCCTTTGTCCTGTCAGCTCAGTCCTTGATATCTTCATCTGCCGACATGCCCAGATGTGCAGTGAATGTTGATTTGAGCTGGCCCCTCAACCCCTCCCTGCTGGTGTCATTAAAACCAGGGAGGCTGCGGCCCCCCTGGCATCTTTGGCACGGCTTGGCTTTACACTGCGGACTAAATTATTGATGAAGAGCACTTCTGTCGCAGTGTGTTTTACCCACCTTTAAATGAAACAGTGCGGATTGAGCTGTCACTGCCTCTTCACTCCCTGCAACTTCTACATGACATTTATGATGTGGTTCAGATTGCACCGCAGCAATTAATTTCCAGTGGAGTCTGCACTCAGAGTGAAGATCCCTGACAATTACCGAGGGCTGGTTTCTCAGTGAGCACATGGCACACTCATCGATACTGTACACAAAAGAAACACATCAAAATATATGGAAAAGGGGCTCTGGGATTTGTGATCCTTTCCTCCTCCTCAGATCTAGTTCTGGATTCCAGGACTTTGTTTTCATATCGTATATTTGGTTCTCCTCTGTATTTTTCTGAAAAGATGGGTGGACTTACCTTCCCGGCATTTATTTTACAGATGCCTACCAAAATTTTATAAAATTTCGGTGGCTACAATATATGTTTATTCTAGATGAAGCTTTTGTCTGCTTGTTTTTGCCAGTAAAATATTCTTTGATATTTGCATTCAGTTATTCAAGTGATTCTGTGACCCTGATGTGTTTTTCGATTCATCCAGCGAATGAAATAAGCAGCACATGTATGCATATATGTGTGTCTGTGCATGTGTATATGTGTACTTAAGTCTGTATAGGCATATGTGTATGTGTTGTGTGTGTATATATATATATGCATATTTTTCAAAGGATACAATAAATATTTCCAAGTATGTGAAATTTAATGTTTGATTAGTTATTATAAAGGATTATTTTTTACCTGTTTCTTTTAAAAAATTATAAAAATTCAGATTAACCTGGGGAAAACAGTTTTCATTATATAAGATTTTAAAAGGCAGGCAGTTTTAATATTTTTGAGAATATGGGATGATATCAACCTAGGATAGTCATATAATTTAAAAACTCCTTAAAATGATTTTAATGAATAGATTAAAAAATATTTGTAATTAGCCTATCTATTATTCTGAAGGCTTGAATATAAATTATTCTCTTAAATAAATATTTCCTCTGGCCTCTTGTTTGCAGTATTAACTTCTATAGTCAACTTTTTCCTCTTTGGCAGACTTCTCTTTTGTCTAAACTGCCTCATACTCAGCAAGGGTGTATTGTGAATTAATGAGTTTTTAATTTTCAACTTAGTTCTCATTTAAATACCACTGCTTCAGAGCCAGTGGTTAAAATGTAGCAGGCAAAGTGGAGTCATTTCATGCTGTGGTACTTCTGAGAAGCAGCTGCATCATTCTTTATTGCAAAGGCACCATTTAGCTAGGCGTTGAGGAGTGAGGACTTTCAGTAGTGAACTTCACACAGGATTCAGGGAACAGTTTGTGTACTAGGAGATTTTAATTTGACAGGATATATAATGTATCAATCAGGTAACTGAGGAGTCTGGATGACTCCAAGAAGCAACACCAGAACCTTAATGAAAATCCAAACTGGATCAAAAGGCATTTTATATGCCATTATTCACCCTCATGTGCCCCTGTCCTCAGTACATACACACTTTCACGTTTGTCTAGTGAGGTGGGCCAAAGAACAGGAGAGTACTTACTGCATTTTCCTTACTCAAATCTGATGTTTTCCAGCCCTGTTGAAATCAAGATAAATAGAAGATGAAGTATCTCTTAAAATTCAGAATTTGACCTCATTCTTGTTTATCTTTCAGGCTATTTATTGTACTAAATCACCCTTTCTGTACTTCGAGAGATGACAGTTCAACAAGATAGATTTCAATAAAGAAATCCCATCTTGGTATTACCTGCTCTTGCCTCCAATAATATGTACATTTCAGATAAAGAAGAATGTAGTCTGTTTTGGCCTATCATGTGGCCTATCATTTGGTCCAAACAGAACAAACAAACAAACCCCAGATTGCTTTTGATCAAGATGTTTTGGGCAAGCTTGTACACGCACTTATATTTGTATAGACACAATAAGTTGATAATGGCGGTGCTCCTTAGAGATATATTTCAACAAATTGTACCTCTTTGACCTAAGAGATGTATGAGAAGGTTTTGAGACACTGGAAAGAAATTTTAATTATGATATATATAAAAAATGATGATACATTTTTTGAGCACTTAACTATATTTACTAGCCACCGTGCAATGACATTATCTTCTTGACTCTCACAATGACTTTTGAGGCACTCTCATTATTCTCATTTGATATGTGAAAAAAAGCAAGGCTTTCCTCAAGGTTGTATGATTTGTTCAAGGCCAGAGAGCCAGTTAGTACCAAAGTCAGTACTCTATGCTAGGTCTTCCTGACAGTCCAACCTCTTACTGGTTTACTACATTTGATTCTTTGGTGGGTAACTTTATTCTTTACTTTATATGATTCTTAATTTCTAAAATTATTTTTACTTATGCAGAAAAAATTTGGTTAAGCTTGTCCAGTCACCAGTTCTTTTTTGTCATTTTAGTTTGATTCTAGGGCTCCTTCTTTGCCTCTCTCTTACGTAATACAGACAGTGGTGAGCCTTTGCCTACTACCAATGGGTGGATAAACATGTGATCAGTTGACACTTGCAAAACTACACAGTTCATACTTCAATGTGTTTGTTAGTGTTTTTTTTTTTTTTTTTTTTTTTTTTTTACATAGAGAAAAATGAAAGCAAAAAGTGGTAAGCTTAGATTATGTGGTTAGTTATATAAATGATTTACACTAAAATCACTGAATTTAATATTTAGCTAATTAAACTCTTTTCCTTTACATCTCCAATAAGTCATGGGCCTGTAAGACTTTCCTTTTCCCTTCTCATTTAATAATTCCTTCCACCCACGTTGTATCTCTTTGACTCACTTATTTGGGGACCCTGAATCAGACAACTGAGGTTTTCTAAAATGATGTTCCTGAGGTCTTCTAAAATGAATTTGGCAAAGACTGGGAGACATCCAGTGAATCACCTTCAAACTGTTGTGTTTCTCGTTGGCCCATAGCCATAGAGTTGTTAGTGCAATGTTTTCTCAATGGATTGAAGTTGTTAATATGAAAAATAAGTAAATGTATTTACTTGTTACAGGTGGAATATCTGGCTGTTTTAAGGAATGTAATATATTATCCAGAAAAACAAAACCCCCATAGGTATAGCAGTATGATATAGTGGAAAGGGATGGAATCTGAGTGTGAAGACCTGAGTCTACCTCAAAGATATTCTAGTTACTTGCTCTATAATTCCAAGCAGATCAGATAACATCTAAAATTGTTTCACCATCTGTAAAATGGGGATAATTTCACCTGACATTACCAATTCTCAGGTTATTAGAGTTTCAATAGCCAAGGTATGGAAACAATCTAAGTGTTCATTGATGGATGAATGGGTAAAGAAAATGTGGCATGTATATGTATGTGTGTATGTGTGTGTGTGTATGTGTCTGTACAAACAATAGAATGTTACTCAGCTATAAAAAAAAAATCTTGCCGTGTGTGACAACATCTACGGACCTTGAGGTCATTATGCTAGGTGAAATAAGTCAGAGAAAGACAAACACTGTGTGGTCTCTCTTATATGTAGAATCTAAAAAACAAAACAAAACCCCCAGCCCCCCAAAACTCTACCAAGCTCATAGGTACAGAGAACAGATTGGTGGTTGGCAGAGGTGAGGGCTGGAGGGGTGGGAGATATGGGTGAACTGAGTCTTAAAAAATAGTGAATATTTTATATTAAATTAGAGGGCATTGAATTGGATTCTAAACTTATGGAGTTTAAAAAATCTTTTCTAATTCCAACAGCTACTTTGCAACTGTAGTAAATAACTAAATGTCTAAGTTGAAATGTTTTTTTCCCCTACATGTAAGAACAAATACTAAAGAAAGTTAACCCATATCGGTGTAGCTTTAATTAGAGGAAAGACAGTAATAGATGAGAAAAGATGTTGGATAATCTTAATCTGGTATATCTAGTGCTTCCATTGTATGTTTCATCATTTTGAAATGATTTAACCTCACTTATCTTTAATTGCCTTAAAAAAAGGAGATAATGTCTGTGGAAAACATTTTCAGTAGTAAGCTGCTAGACAAGTATCAAGTCACAGTCACTAGAACTCTCCATATATGTTGTACGTGATATATCCATCTATAATATCAAGCTCAAAGAAGGAGGAGAGTTGTACCAGTTTAGGATTGTGTTTAGCCTCATGACAGAGAATTCAAATTAGATTGACTCAGGAAAGATAGAATTTATATAAAAGAAAGAACAGGGGTTGCAGTCCAACATAGTTATAGTGTCTCTATCCTGTCTTCAGGGATCCAGTCTCCTTCTGTCTTTCTGCTCTGCCATCTTTAGCTCATGACTTCAATCCTCAGTGTCACCTTATAGCCTACAATTGACTAGTAGAGGTCTAATCATTACCTCTGTGTTCCAGGAAGGGAGTAGGAGAAAGAGGGGCGAAGGGCCAAAAGGGCCAAAAAAAGGAGGACTAGGGGAAGGTCAAAGAGAGTTAGCCCGTTATAAACAACGTGCCTAGAGCACCACCCCATGATTACTGCCTGTAATTCATTATGAGGCTGGGAATGTTTTCTTCTAGCTGGGTATATTTTGGAGTTCTCTTGGTGAATGAGAACCAGATTGTGGTATTGTGTAGGCAACCAGTGGCCTATGCTTTTGGACTCTATGTGATTTGGATTATCTCTATGGTAGACTATGTGAACTAAAATTCAAGGTCCATAGTTATTTGATATAATGGTGGTAACTTTTAAAAGTTGTTAATAATTTTAGCCTATTGAATCAACTTACCCTAAACCTCTCCAGCCTGGATTTTTTTTCCAGTTACCATTTGTTATTTTACTAAGAAAGCTTTGTCTAGAAAAATTGCATTTATACTTTTATTATGTTATCTTGGTTGCACTATAATCATGTTTGGGTTAGGGTAACAAACGTGCGTTATGAAATAAGAATCAGCCCTTCTTCAGTTTTCTGGAAAATTATATGGATTTTTAAGAACCAAGTTTAACATGGGATATTTGGGTAGTTCTGCCAGCCTTTGAGGAGGCCTATAGTTAACTAGTAACTTTACCTGAACTTATTTTCTCAAAACTTACTTCAGAAAAACCTTTAGAAACTCCACTAAATAAAATGAGTCAGTACAGATAAATGAGTGAATACATGTAAAGCGCTTTGAACAGTGCTTTGCATAAAAGTAACTTCATAGCAGGAGCTTTATGTTGCATTAGTTTTAGTGTTAAAATGGCATTTATTAATAAATATACTGATGCTTTTTAAAGAGAGGGTTAATAAAAGATGGAGGGAAATACTTTCTCCTTCCAGGCTTTATAGGGTAGAAAAATATTGATCAATCTTTACATTGTTCGATAATGAAGTTTCTACAAAGAGTATTCAATCCATTCCCCTCTATCCCATTCTCCAAATTAAAAAAAAATCAATATACTTACTACATAGAGTTATAATTAGGTAATGTGTAGAGAAATTCTCCTTGTAGCATGCTTAATGGTTATTGCCATGTTTTTTGTTTGCCCAACGTGGGAAGTTCCAATCTCCATGGGTTGAATTACTCCTTTCTGTGAGTCTTGGCAGGCAGAATCACACTTCTCACTACAGACACTGTACGATCCAGTGTCTCCCCATTCTCAGTGATTGAAAGTGTGGATACATGTCTGAGGTACCATCAACTGGATGCTCCAACGTGGGATTTTGAATCTGGATGATGACGTAAAGATGCCGGGCTTGGGGACTGACCATGGTGCTTTAGTAGAGTGAAGGCAAGTTCAGACTACCCCTGTGGTGTGACATGGTGGTGTTCTCTGAAGTTCAGATTACCCTGTGGTGTGACATGGTGGTGTTCTCTGAAGTTCAGACTACCCCTGTGGTGTGACATGGTGGTGTTCTCTGATGCCCGCCACCTACCTCCTATGGTTTCTGTGTACTTTCCCAGATAATTCTTCAGTTGGCCTATCAATTCCATGAGCCTCCATATATCCTTCCAGCCAAAGCTGACTTCTGTTACTTGCAGCTGAGGCCCTTGATTAGATCAACATGCACCAAACCCCTGAGAAAAAGAAATACTAAAAATATAGGAGACATGAGAAATGAGAGCTTCTTTTTGAGTAGACATTATAATTCAGTGGAATGGGGAAGTATTAGGAGTAATAACACTGTGTTAGTTTTTCTTATCTCTTTCTGATTATATTTTTAGAAAATGTGAATGACACCCATAGTTTGGAAGTCCCTTTTTCATGAATTACTTTGCATGTTAAAAGTGTCATTTTCTTTGGTATATTCAGGCAAACCTAAAGGATCTACACCTATTTGTTTTAAAGTATTAGTGGAGAAAAAGTGCCAAATAGGCCTTTCCTTCTGGTAATGTGGCTAATGTACATAATAGTTGTCTGCTTTCCCATGAGAAAGAGAAATGAGCTTTGGATCTGAAAGTTGAACCTTCTTTTAAAGACAGATTTTCCTACTCAGAGTGGAGGCAAGTGTTTTGTTGTTGTTGTTTGTTTGTTTTTGTCATCCTGGCTGATTTTTCACTTTTGCTGGCTTTCTACAGGACAGCTGGGAGAGATTGCTATAGAACTAATTAATTAATAGTCTGACAGACAAATTGAACCAAATGCCTGAAGAATTTAGAGAATTGTTCATGTGCTCTTAGAAGACATAACAAAGTCTAGAAACATGTAGATAGCATTATTATACTAACAAATACGTAAGGGAATTTTCTTGCTTATTTAATCCAAATTAGTCTATTTAAGACTGTTAGTGTTAAGCTCTCTTCCAGACTACATCTCAGTTACCTTGATGTGTTGGTAGATGCGAAGAGTTATGTGTGAAATGTTACCTGTGAGGGAAGCACTGTTCTTTCATAGACCTCTGTTGTCTCTGAGCAAGCAACCACAAGGGAGAAATAAGGGTCATGTGTCACGTATGCATAGCCAAAGTATAGAAGATTTATAACGTAGTGCATAGGTAGATACAGTAGTGTTCTTGACCAACCCGGCAAACTGTCCTTGAATATGTCTGAGGTTTCACATTTTAAAAATACTTCAGGGCTTCCCTGGTGGCGCAGTGGTTGAGAGTCCGCCTGCCGATGCAGGGAACACGGGTTCGTGCCGCGGTCCGGGAAGATCCTACATGCCGCGGAGCGGCTGGGCCTGTGAGCCATGGCCGCTGAGCCTGCGCGTCCGGAGCCTGTGCTCCGCAACGGGACAGGCCACAGCAGTGAGAGGCCCGCGTACCGCAAAAACAAACAGACAAACAAACAAAAATTTCAACGAGAGAAAGAGACAAACACATGCTGTCTCTGAACAACGGGGTAGCATTCTCTGAATTCACAAACATACTGACTGCTCATCCTGTTCTCTCGGGAGAGTGAGGTGGGAATTTCCATACTTTGCCTTCGAGGCACTTTCAAAGCCATTTCCTGCTATAATTCATATACCGTTGGCTTAAGAGACATATGTCTCTAATATCAGTAAGCCTGTGTAGTGGATTTGCTGATTTAAGGAAAAGAAGAACGTAGAATAAAAAAGAAAGAACTTAGGTTCTCATTTGAGATGAGTCTTTGTACTTCAGAGTGCAGAATGATAGGACAGAGCATCTATTTGCTACATCCCGTACCACGGAGATAAGTAATATACCTTACCCTGACTGGCGGACTTGCACTTGTTATAATTTCAAGTTTCTTTATAGCTTGATGCTGTTCTGAGGTCTCTCTGATTAGGAACAAGCTAAAGATATTTTAGCATTTCTCATAAAGGTGCTTGATCCTGAAGAGTTAATAGTTGATAGAAGAATGAATGATGCAGAATGTTCTGGCAAAATGTTGTTTTTCTCTTCACAGAAGCCGACTGCACTTTGCCATTGGTATCTACTAAGTAGTAGTTTTATTTCTGAGCACTAACATTCTGCTAGTTGTGGTCTATGTAGTAGAATACTACTAGAGTGATATTCCCCCCCACCACTTCTCATGATCTTTTGATAGAGCTCATATTGCAAATATGATAAAGATTTTTTCCTTTGCAGATTTTTAAAAACCCTATAGCTTTCCCTCCCACTTAGACCACGATCTAATCTTAGGTTCAAAGAATGAATTTTCTGAAGTATGCATTGACTTCCAAACTGCTCCGTACTGCCCTTAAGTTGCTGTTCTTGGAGACTGTCCATTTTCCACACTCAGAATTCTTGGCAGCATATGCAACAAAGCTGAAAACCTTTGGAGTCATTCTTGTCTTTCCTTTATCACCCTCACATGCAGTCATTTGCTTTATCCTTTTGATTTTACCTTCTAATGCCTCACATGACCCACCTGTGTTTTCCATTCAGACATTGTTTCTATATATGTTCCCGTAACTTATCTGGAGTTTCAGATGCTCCTAACTGAATTCTTTGTATCTTTTTCTACTGACTCCAAAGCATATTATCGCTAGATTGAGGTTCTTAAAACCTAGATCTGCACCTATTGACTCACTGATTAAAACACAGTTTATTACAGCTCCAGATATTCCAGGCTTATCTCCAACTCTTCCCCTCCTGCCCCTGCCCTTGGGGCTAATTGAGATAATTGATTTTCTCTGAACATTGTCTATAATCTCCCACCTCCATGTTTTATCCATGTTGTTACCTCCCACTAGAGTGTTCTTTCTCTTCATTGTTCCTCTTAAATTTCTTATACAACTGTCAGTCCTGTGTAAATTGTCACCTCTGTCATGAAGACTTCCTGATGACCGTAACTGGAGGCTACCTTTACGTCCTTCTTTGAATTCCCATAGATGCCTTACTAACAATCCTATGCCATCCACTCTGTCTCAGAGGAATCATTGTACTTGTCACCCTCCTTCCTCTATTGTGAGTCTTCAAAGGCAAGAACTCTTTGTTCTTGTATTTGTCTCTCCTACATTTTCTAACTTCATGCATTTCGTATTGTAGGAGCTCAGGTATTCATTAAATAGAATTCTTGATGGTCTAGGGAAAAAAGAACATTCCTTTTAAGTCACTTGACCCAGTATTAACATAAAACTCTATGACTACTTTGTTTATTTTAGGAGTATAGGTTTTCCATGGGGTCCCATCAGGCAAAGGTATATGAAATGAAACAAAAATATTAGACAAAAGAGACTATTGTGGATCCAGTTTCTATTACCTTGCTGCATATAACTAACTGTACCCTTGGATTATCTCTATTTGTGACCCACAGGTCAGAATATATCATGGTCCTCATAATAATTTTGATCAGTTTGATAGCAGAGACTTTGTTATGGGACTGTGTATATTAAAAATGCTTTCCCACATATCACATACATTTTCCTCCTGTCTTTCGAAGGAAGAGTTGTTCCTATGCCTTTCCACGATTAATGCCACCATCTGTGCATTTTTTTTTAAAAAACCTCATTCCTTTCTGTCTGTTCTGAGACTTAGCACCATAAAGTCTTTCTTCTCTCACAAGTCTTTAAATTCTTCCTCTTTCCACTAACTGCTTCCTTTCAGCCAAAAAAATGTGCTCAAGTCTTCACTTATTTCAACCACAGTTTCCCCTGGTTACTATCATACTTTCCTTATTTCCAGCACCACCAAACTTCCTGAAAACAAAGTGTATCCTGGGTTCCTCCAGTCTTCTCCTCTGCATTTGTTCACTAGGCTTGGGTTCTACATTATTTCCCCACTGATACTTCTTTTGAAAAAAATCTTTCACTTTTTATGTCAAGGCATCTCTTCAGTTCCATCTCAAATACTTTATGTTATTTTGAGAAAATTAACCAAAGCTTTCTCAAAATTCTTCTTTCTTCTTGTGTTGAATGGATCTAATGTTTGAGCTGTTATGTAAGTACCTTAATTGGTATTCCTTTATTCACAGGTTCCTCCCTCAAATTTTATACTTCTTAATATAATGAGTTGAATTTTTCTAAAAAAAATCATGGATCATTGTGTTCTTGTAAATATTTTCAGGAGTTCTTCAGTAGCTCCATAAAATCAGCCTCTTCAGTGGTATCAGAGCTCTCCATATTACTTTGATATGTCTCTAGCCTCCTTGAACCGCTTGCTCTTTCCTAAATGTCCATGAAGCATTTTGCTCCATGCCCTTTCCCTGTATTATCATTTTTCTGTGGAAGGTAGTCACTAACATGGCTTCACTAACATGAATACCTCCTGCTATTCACACCCTTGTGTAATCCCCTCACCTTGAGTGTGGGCTGGATTTAGTGAATTGATTATAATGAATAGAATGTGGCAGAACTGATATGATGTCAACTCTGAGATTGTTATAAATGATGACTTTCTGCTTTGGGTCAACTTGCTCTCTTTGTCTCTCTGTCTTTCTCAGATCTATCAGAAATAATGACTTTCTGCTTTGGGTCGACTTGCTCTCTTTGTCTCTCTGTCTTTCTCAGATCTCACTCTGAGAAAGCCAGATGCCTTGTCATAGGTATCCTTATGGAAAGGCCAAGGCTAACTAATATCCATGTGAATAATCTTGGAAGTGAAAGCTTTCAGGTGAGACTACAGCTCCAACCAACAGCTTGATTGCAATCTAATGAGATACCTAGAGTGAGAGACATTGAACTAAACTGCACCCAGATTCGTAATCCACATGAGATAATAAATGAAAGTTTGTTGCTTTAAGCCATTAAATTCTGGGATAATTTGTTACACAGCAATAGGTAGCAAATACGCCTGTTTAAAACAGTCTTCCACCTTCTTTAACCATTAATTGCTTGATTACTCCTCTTGCTTTACATTTTAATGAAATGTAAACTTTTGGATCTCTAAATGATGTCTCCAGCCTCAACCCTGTCCTTTTGGGCAGTGCAGCCTACTACTGTATTCCTCGGTAGATTACCTTGACTCTCTTAGCACAACCAGTTCAAACACTTCCTACTCACGACCTGCTGAAAATGTTTCCTTCTTCATCTGTACACCTATAATATTTAGTTGATGGCTTTCATTGTTACTTATCACCTTCTTACTTGTTTATGTCCCTGAGAAGATAAATACCTTTAAGGGTTGCAACTATTTCATGTATTTCCACAGCTCCTTACAAAACTTAGCACAATTTCCTGAACATGGTAGGAATTTAATGCATGTCTGTTGAGTAAATATAATGAGACTGTGCCTGATTAATCATCAAAATAAGTGTGCAGGGCACTAATTATCAGGATGAGGGTTAATCACTTCAAATTTTCTGGTAAAGCTTTTAAAAAAATGAGAGAGAGGAGTGGCAGGGTCACATTGGATGAATGAAACTGCACAGAGACTGGAAAGCACAGAACTTGTGAGAGCAGTTAACTACTGGTTGGTAGGCAACAAGAGTTCTGCTGGATGTTATAGCTTTAGATACAATAACTTGTGCTTCCTATGTTCTCCATGAGGCAGACGCATGGGAAAATGTAGCCCAACTGAACCTAACATAGCACATAGTACATATGTACTGAATATTGGATTCAACTTGGAAATAAAAGCTGAGGAATGATTTTGTGGGTCGTAACTGGTAAACTTTGAACTTTATAAGCAATTCAACGCCCCAAAAGCATTTGAGCAAGAATACAGCACTGGTTAAATGATTTAGTTAGATTGTTCAGGTAGCAATCTATATAATTAGACTTGGGGACTCTGATGAGTGAGAATAACTAGGAAGAATAACTAGTTGAGTCCTGAGCTTATAAACTGAATAGGTCTACAATTTGGCATCCTATTTCTAAAATCCTATATTTCTTGAAATATATCATTAAAATATAGAATTTTAAATTGCTTGATCCTTATAACTACAACTAAATTCTTTGTGTAGGCCTAAGGAGACAGCTGTATTATTTCTACACTATTTCTTTTAGAAAGGGGATGATAAATTGATAAATTCCAATCTTTTTATCGTTGGCAATAAGCCTTTAGAAGTTGCACATACAATGTGAAATATACATGTAAGATCAGCTGAAACCTGATACAATACTTATGCCCTATGATAAGGCTTTTGAAAACTCATAGTATCATTAAGACTTTGAAAGCTCATAGGTTGTCAGGATGTTATAGGGTGGAAGGATTCATTAAAAACAATCCTTTATTGATATTTTGCAGAATGCAAGGGAGAAACTATTCCAGGTGGTCACAGTCTATGATTTCATGGAGTTTGCCATCTAGTAGGAAATACCTAGTAGGAAAGGATTGGGGACAGCCCATTGGATTTATCTTCTTTTTGGTCTCAATAGCCCATAACATGGGGATAAAATTTCATTAAAAGCTGTATCAGTTTTAATATTTTAGTGATGTTTAAAGTAATAAAGAAAATGAAGAAGATAAATATATATATATATGCAAAAGAGGAAAGAGAGTGAGAAGTGGATAAAGGAAGACTAGAGAGAAGAAATTAAAATGAGAAAGAGGTGCCTTAAAGCATAGGAGGGGAGAAAAGCAAGAGAGTGATAGGGATCAATGTGGAGTCAAGGGTAAGAACAGAAAAAAGAGTAGAAAATATAACCAGTGAAAAAATTAGCCAGACAGGAGGAAAAACGAATTGATCTATGATAAAAGAAGGAAATGAAAGTAAAGGGTGAAAGGAGAAAAGAAAAGAATGTACTTAGTGTTTAAATAGTATTTTTCATTTTCAGAAAGCTTTATAAATATTAACTAATTAACCCTCATTCCAGTCTTGGGCATAAGCATTATTATCATAGTTATTATTAATAACTGAATTTAAAAGGGGTCAGAAAGGGTTAGATACATAAAGCTTTAAATTTTGCACATGTATTTTATTTCTCTGACATGAAAGCAGTAGCTGGAAGGAAACTTTTGTTTCAAATTCTTGCAAATCCATTATTGCTAGATGAGAGCTGCATTTATTTTGCTTCCCTCACCTTCATGACCTTGGGCCATAGCATCTGAAGATGTAGTCTCTGCATTTGGCTATCAGTAATAATTTTTCACCTGCAGCTCATCCTTGATGGTAGGACCCAACAAAGAGCTTTCAATTCAGGACTTTTGATTGACAGGATTATTATTAATATTATTTCTAAGAACAATGTATATATAACTTCTCCCGAATACAGTTTAATTACAACATGGCATAGAAACCAGTTGCACAGTTTATGGTAGCCAAACAACACTCCCTGTGTTTGATTTGGAGGCTTTCTCTTTTCTTTGGTCCCATTGAGACAGGATGGGAACTCTCCATTCAGGAACAGTTTTCAGTGTTCCAGCTTGGTAATCACACTCCGGTTTTTCTGGAGGGAAAACATTAGAAAGTGGATTGAATAAATCTTTGAATGTACAGAGTGGAATTCACTTTTTATTCCAGTTAGAATGAGCAAACAGTCACATGCCTGAAATAATGTAAATTTTGCTTTCATTATGATCCTGCCTCCACAAGCTAATTACACTGCAGATACAAAGTCTGTGGACGTTCCTTCTCTACAGTGATAAGGGAGACTGCTGGGTAAAAGAGCCACTCCTCATGTTTATTTCGGGAAACATCAACATATTGCAAAATTGTCCTCGTTTCAGAAGTGAATTTTAACATGCATTCAGGTAATAGTAAAATATAAGTGACAGTGGTTATGTGAGTATGGAAGGCAGGGTGGCAAATGAAGTATATGTTGGAGTTGAAAACTGTTTGACTCTCCATATTTCAGTTTTACCCACTCGTTCTTTTTTTAGCCAAATGAATTTCATACAGATTGATTTTCTTTTGCCTTGGTACACAGTACTTTCCACTCAGTTCTCAAAATAGGATTCCCTAATCTTTACATAGTGCTCTTCAAAAATACTTGCAATTTTAAATTCACACGTCCAAAAAATTACTGTGTAATTCATTATGCTTAAGTGGCCGTCTCTTCTCTTCTATGAGAAGCAAATCAGACACGTTTTATTTACTGAATTTGAATGGTAAAGACGCACTAATGGGCCACTTAATTTAGGTAAGAATACCTTTATTTTCATATATCTTTAGGATCTTAAAATTCTTTGAGACACTTTACACGATTCTTAAATTACAAAAACGAAAACCTACCTTCACTAAATACCATGTTCTCTTACTTTAAAATAATAAAACAAGTATGTCAAGGTTATCACAATAAAATGTTAAATTCATTTTATGTACTCCCACAAAATTAAGGGTACTATTCTAGAGATAATCATCACTTGAAATCGTATACTGGAGTTTGCACACTTTAGCAAGGGATTTTATTAATTTCAAAACTTAGTTCTCTCGGCTTCTTAATGTACGTGTTTTAGTTAATTTGGTTTCAAGATTATCACCTAGATAGTTTTATAGACTTCATCAGAGCCATCATCAAAAATTTATAATTATACTCAAGTAATTATAATTTTAAAATTTGTAAAATTACTCTTTTCAGGATTCGTTAGGAAAGCAAGGTGATCCCCTTTTCTGTCTTAATGTGCGTGTGAGTGTGTGTGACTCTGTGTAGGCTGAGAAGTGAAAAAATAATTGTGGTTAAAGGACTGTAGCTTGCAAATTACTTTTCATGATTTCTTTATATTAATATGATCACAGAATCACTGTGATTTCAGGAGGTCTTGTTTGTAGTCAATAAGATTTCCTAAAACAATTTATTTTGAAAAAAATGGTTTTGGAGTTCCTATTCTATGTTTGTCACTTTTTAAGAAACTACATATATATATATATATCCATAAATATATATATAAATATATATACATATATAATAGTTATATGTATGTGTGTGTATATATATATTAAATATACATATATTTAGAGAGAGAGAATAATTTTGTGGGTCTGTTGTGTCCATAAAGAATACGTACTCTTTGTAAAGTATAAATCGATATATATCAATAGTTAGAAAGAAATTTGAAATGCCAAACTGCATGATACCCCATTATAGAACTTGAGAGAAGAAAGGGAGAAAGGTTAGATTGATGTAGTCTCAAAAGGCATCATAGAGAAGCTACCCCCAATTTTAATCACATTATATTATAATAAATGTTGGAAATCATGCTTTTTAAAATAACACATGCATGTAGAACCAGTAAACTGAGCTATTTCCTGTGTCATAAGTAGTAGTCATTCTCTACACACATTCTTATCTGAGAGAACAGGACTTTTCCTTTAGAGTTCTGGTACCATAGGTAAGCAATTTATGTCTTACTAAACTGACTGGTAACATTTTGCTCCGGGAGCTGCTATGGGAGCAGTCTCTCAGGTTCTACACATTCCAGAACTTTGCATAAAATACTTCTGTCCTTTCTTTCAAACTCATATTTAATGAGATGTGAATCAGAAAGTCTATTTTGATTAAAAATCACTAAATTTGAGAAGCTCTCTTAAAAAAAAAAAGGAGGGCAGGGTAAGAGATGTTTATACCATAATCAATTAAGTAGAGAGCTTATTATTTTTTAAATATATCTCCAGATATGCAAATTTAAGACTAACTTCAGGATTTATGTTTGAATAAAAGCTTGAAATATGTATTTTTTAAGCAAGGAATAAAGCAGATAGATCATTAATGATATTTTCCAAATAATATAGATGAAATAAAATTAATGAATGTCAGTTGACTTCTACTTAAAAAAGTAGTAAATATGGCCAAGAAATCTGCATTTGCTTTCATTTTATTTAGAAGGATACAGCAAGTATATCATGACCTATCATGGAAAATTGGGTGATACATTCTCTCTGTACACTTTTTCCTAATTCAAAAATTGACCATTAATGAGAGAATAACAGTGCTGTATATAATATGGAACAAATGATTTTGCTGGAATGAGGAGGTGAATTTACAATTGTTTGTTTAGTCTTGAGTTGCCATCCCCAGAAAAGAAGAAACTATCACCATGACATTTCTAGAATTAGGTCTTCTAAACTGGTGTGATAGATGGAAATATTTTTCTCTCCTGAAAGAATACACAAGGTGCTGTTTCCCCTGACAAGGCTATGGAAACTTGAAATGTACTATTTTTTCCCAGCAAGCAACCAGTCTCCACACATCTATCATTATTCAGCTTCAAACTAAAAAGTCTTATTCTGAATATCAATTCCTATAAACTATGTAGCTCTCAATTATGGAATCTGAAACTGCTGGTTCTGTGATGATAAAGGAACATGCTGTTTGAAAGACCACAATTTGGCTGCAAGTAATCAATATACTATTTGGAAAGAAACCTAGATGTGCAGTGTGATTTAGAAATGCTGAGAGGATTGCACCAAAGCCTTCGACACAAATCTTTTTTTTTTTTTTTTTTGGCGGTATGCGGGCATCTCACTGCTGTGGCCTCTCCCGCCGCGGAGCACAGGCTCCGGACGCGCAGGCTCAGCGGCCATGGCTCACGGGCCCAGCCGCTCCGCGGCATGTGGGATCCTCCCAGACCTGGGCACGAACCCGTGTCCCCTGCATCGGCAGGCGGACTCCCAACCACTGCGCCACCAGGGAAGCCCGACACAAATCTTAAGTCAGGTTGTTCCTTTGTCAGTCTTCCTTAGGTCTGTTTGTCCATTTTCAGAGACACCAGAAAATTTTTCGAGTAGACAGAAGAAGACTTTTCTGGAATTTTCAGGAAAAAGGGCAATAATTTGTAGCTAAATATATCTCTTCTTTTTTTTTCCCCCACCTATGAAGTTTGCTGACATTGCGTATCCTGATACGGAGAGAGTTAAATGAAGAATTTGAGCTTCTCCTAGGCCAGAAACATGCACGTGCTTTAAATGTAAGTAACATTTGTCAAATCTGAGTTTTAGAAAGTTTGCATATCATTTAACTCATCGTTTTAGTCCAAAGAAGAATGTCCTGTTGACTGAGCACCCAGGGTTGTTGTTGAAATATGAATATGAAATATATATCCTTTCAACACTCCCAGATTGTTCCTATTTTTATTTTTGTATCTGAGAATATGAAAGCTCAGAGGAGTTAAGTAAAACACTCTAGGTAACATAAGTAAAAAAGTACCAGAGCCAGGATTTGAACCTGGTTTTGATCATTTTAAGGCCCATTGGAGGGCCTGCCACTTGCTATCAAGACACACAAGGCATAGTGATTGCCTAGCGCGAGCTAACAATCTATTACGTAGTCCGCACGCGTCCCATTTTCTGAAGCTTGTTAAATTGCCTGAGGAAGGGCATTATGATAAGTTTCCTTCAGTGTGAATTTCACCAGTTTTGCCAAAGCCATGGAGGCAAGGTGACTTTAATGGCATATTCGTTCTTGTAGATTCAAATATGGATGGTGGTTTTATTTCTTTGTGATGCTTGCCTGATCTGGAAAGAATGCGTATCATGTTGACTGAAGATTCGATGACAAATATAGGATGAGGAAAATGGGGATAGGCCAGGGCGCGTAGAAAACAGAGAGAAAAGGAAGTCCTCACTGGATTCCTTTATAGAGAATTATCTGGGCTCCTAAGCAATGTGAATGGAATGAGGAGAATCTGACAGAAACATTTTATTTGGGGTTTTTCTCTTAATTAAATTAGAGCCATTTGACTAACTAACTGAATAATAGGGTCAAGGAGAAAAGAGCAGCAACGTTATGAAACCTTTCCTCTTATATTTTTAGGTTGTTTTACAATTTTTCAGCACACCACATGAGAAGGTGGCAGAGTTTCTTTGCACAATGGGAGTTAGCCTCAGAAATTTCTACCCGTTTTAAGGAAGATGGCTGTTTATTCTGGTCAGAGCTAGCAGGGTCACTGCTTTTGTATGTGTTGCCTAAACCTTTCCTGACAGTGTGCCATGAGCCCCCCTTTCCACCCCCCCCATCCTATCCCCCTCACCTGTGTGACTTTTATTGCAAATGGGTGGGAATGCTTGTCCAGGCTGCTGGCTCGATGCTCCTTGGCTGTAACTTAATATTCCTAAGTGAAACTTGTTTCGGGCTTATGAACTGTGGGAGGTATTGGTTGCTCCTTCACGATTCCTGCCACGGACATTTTCAACTCTCCTTGGAACGTAAGAGGTGTGGGAGGAGTTGGTAAGCCCTGAGGGAGCCTGCTGTCTGGTGGGCCCCGCAATTTCCCTTCACCGAGGCTCCGTTTACTTATTTTGAGTGTGCTGACCATTCTTAGGGAATGGAATATGTTTTCAGTGGAATTTCGTGGTGGGAACAGAGGGGCTCTGCCCGTCTGGAGTTCATTCTTTCAGTCAGGCCAGGAAGGGAGAGTGTCTTGTCTCTCGTGGAGTTGGAGTGCCCTCTGCTGCCTTGGAGAAGAAGGTGCACGTGCAGCATGGCTCTTCTTGCCAGCTCTTTCCTCCAGGTACAGGGAAACTTCCCAAAATACTCCCTTGGAAAACCCGCTGCCCTCAGTGGATCCCTCAGCATCTGGTTTCACTCCACCGTGAGGGCTTTGGCTTTTTCAAGAAAATCTTATTGAGGCTGAGTATGCGAACAGACCAGAACACACGTGGAAGGTAGCTTTTCCTTGGTCATGAGGTGTGACATAAAGAGCCATTTCAGAATGATAGGTATTTGGCTTATTTTTCATGAGTGTAAGTGCCGCCATGAAATATGTGTTTATTTTGTGTGTGTGAACAGTCTTTTTATATATGTCTGGGGAACCTGAATATTGTTACTCCAGATTTGGATGTCTCTGTATATTTTCCTTTGGCAATGTGTTTTTACATTTGAAATCAACGTTGAAAAATGTTCTTTGTGGCAAATGCAAGTATTTTTTAACACCATTTCTCACTTTACTTTCTAATGTATTTTATCATTATGCAGTGAAATATTTTTATACAGTCCTGTAATTTACAAGCGCTTTTTCATGATCTCAGTTAAGCATCATGGCAAGTCTGTGATGGAGGCTGTGTAGACCCCACTTCACAGACAGAAAATACAAGTGGTATCAGAGGTGAGAACTGTGTCAGCTATTGTGCTGACTCTAGAATATGAGTAACAGTGAACAGTTATTTAATACCTATCATTTGTCAGCACCATAATTGTGGGTTTTTAAAAAAAATGCATTGCTCATTTATTTTTCATTTCAACTCAAAAGGTAGATACTATTATAGCTGTCATTGTATAGGTATGGAAACAGAGACTTTGAGAAGTTACTAATAATTAGTCCGATAGACAGTAAGTGAAAAAGCTGGGTTTCAAGCCCTGCTCCATCTGATGCCAGAGGCCCTGTTGTGTGGACAGTTTTATATAGAGGGAAATGAGACATAATCCCTGGTCTCAAGTAACTTAGAGTAGTTTTGTGTATGTGGTAAAATACACACAATATAAAATTCATCATTTTAACCACTTTTAGGTGTGAAGTTCAGTGGCATTAAGTACATTCACATTGTTGAGCAACCATCACTCTTGTCCGTCTCCAGAACTTTTTCTTCTCAAACTGAAACTCTGTACCCATTAAGCAATAACACCTATTTCCCCTTTCCTCCAGCCCTTGACAACCATCTTTTTATTTTCTTATCTCTATGAATTAGAGTATTCTAGGTACCTCATATTAGTGAAATTGTTCAATATTTGTCTTTTTGTGTCTAGATTATTTCACTTAGCCTGATGTCTTCAAAGTTCATTCATATTATAGCTTGTGGTAGAATTTCATTCATTTTTAAGGCTGAGTGATATTCCATTGTATGAATATACCACATTTGGTTTATCTATTCATCCCTTGATGGACATTTGGTATGTTTCCACCTTTCAGCTCTTGTGAATAGCACTGCTATGGTACAAATATCTGTTCAAGTTACTGCTTTCAGTTATCTTAGGTATATACCCAGGAGGGTTGCTGAATCATATAGTAATTCCATGTTTAAGTTTTTTGAGGAATCACCACTCTGTTTTTCACAGTGGTGGCACCATTTAACATGCCCACCAGCAAAGCACAAGGGCTCTAATTTCTCCACATCCTTGTCAACTCTTATTATTCCCTCCCTCTCTCCCTCCCTCCCTCCCTCCCTTCCTTCCTTGCCTAATACATATGAGGTATCTCATTGGGGTTTTGATTTGCATTTCCCTAATGATTAGTGGAGTTCAGCATCTTTTCATGTGCATATTGGCCATCTATATATCTTCTTTGGATAAATGTCTGTTCAAGTTCTTCAACTATTTCTTAATTGGGTTTTCTTTTGTTGTTGTTGAGTTGTATGAGTTCTTTATACATTCTGGATATTAATCCCTTATCAGATACATGATTTGCAATTATTTTCTCTTTTACTCTGTTGATAGTGTCCTTTGATGCACAAAATTTAAAAAAAATTTGATTAAGTCTAATTTATGTTTTTTTTCTTTCATTGCCTGTGCTTTTGCTGTCGTATCCAAGAAATTACTGCCAAACCCAATGTCATGAAGCTTTTCCCTATACTTTTTTCTAAGAGTTTTATAGTATTAGTTTTTACGTTTAGGAGTTTGATCTATTGTGAGTTAATTTTTGTGTATAGTGTAAGGTAAGGGTCCAACTTCATTCTTTTGCATGTAGATATCCAGTTTTCCTAACACTATTTGTTGAAAAGACTGTCTTTTCCCCATTGAGCAGTGTTGGCACCCTTGTTGAAAATTATTTGACCATGTATGTGACGGTTTATTTCTGAGCTCTGTATTCTATTTATTGGTCTATATGCCTGTCTTTATGCCAGCGCTACACTTTATTGATTACTGTAGCTTTGTTGGAAGTTTTGAAATGTGGAAGTATGCAACTTCCAGTTTTGTTCATTTTCAAAATTGTTTTGACTGTTTGAGGTCCTTTGAGATTCCATGAGTTTTAGGTTGCATTTATCTATTTCTGCAAAAAAAATGTCATTGGGATTCTGATAGAGATTGCATTAAATATATAGATTTTCAGTAGTATTGACATCTAAACAATATTGTCTTCCAATTCATGAACACAGGCTATATTTATGTTTATTGATGTCTTTTTAAATTTCACTCTGCAATATATTATATTTTTCAGTGTATATCTTTTGTCTCCTTGGTTAAGTTATTCCTAAGTATTTTGTTCTTTTAGATGCTAGTGTAAATGAGATTGTTTTCTAATTTTCTTTTGGATTGTTCATCATTAGTATATAGAAATGCAACTGATTTTTCCATATTGTTTTTGTGTCCTACAACTAGTTTGCAGTTTTAACTTGAGCCCAGATCTTTTAACTCCATGTCCCATGTATTTCCTACTATTTCCTAGTGGTCAACATTTGTAAAAAGACTATTAATTTCTATTCCGCAGAAATTTTGTTCTTATAAGATGCCAATTTTTACCAAAATTTGTTCTGCTTTGAGTTTTTTCATGGAGTCTAAACATTCCGTCAGTAATTTAATAAATGAAAAAGAAAATCAAATTTTCCTTGTCTATATGTATTATGCATATAGCTGATAATCTGAATGACAAAGTTTTAATTTTCAAATACACAAATTGGTTTGATGTTATGTTGACACCGCTGTGGTTCTCAAAGTTGTTTTAATCTGCACAAAGAAAACTAAAAACTAAAATATGTACTTATTCATTGCATTCAGTAGTCCTAACAGCTGAACTGTAACTTTCCAACTCAAGTGGATTTGGATAATATAGTTTACCTGTTTGATTGCCTGTTCAGCCAGGTGATAGCCATAGTACCAATTTTAAAAATAGACTACTTAATACTTTGACTGACACCTGACAAGAATAACACAAAAACAAACCATAAACCAATTTCATTTATATCTAAAGATGCCAAAATGTGAAACACAGTGTTATCAGGTTCTGATTATTTTAAACAAAAACTATACCAAGTACAGTTTAGTAAATTTAAGGATATGATCTATAATCATGATTCGTCACATCATATCATACGAAAAAAACTTGTGAAAATCCTCCAGTAAATGAAGAAGAGGCATTTATAAATGTAACGCATATTCATGAATCAAAATACACATTCAATAATCTAGACATATGGTGCCTCTTTTACACAATTAAGAATATGTATTTAGGGCTTCCCTGGTGGTGCAGTGGTTGAGAGTCCGCCTGCCAATGCAGGGGACATGGGTTCGTGTCCCGGTCCGGGAAGATCCCACATGCCGCGGAGCGGCTGGGCCCGTGAGCCATGGCCGCTGAGCCTGCGCGTCCGGAGCCTGTGCTCCGCAACGGGAGAGGCCACAACAGTGAGAGGCCCGCATACCGCAAAAAAAAAAAAAAAAAAAAAAAGAATATGTATTTAAAACTAACAGCCAACATCCACTTAGTAGAAAAGTCAGAAGGATGCTGTCACCTCCATTATCCATCATAATTCTGGAAGTTCTGCTCAATGCATAAGAATACTAAAACCAGTACTAATACTCCTACTAATAAATATATTTAAATAAAAGGAGATAACCATAGCATGTGCAAGCAATAGATTTGTTGACCTGGAAACCAAAAGTTAATCAATTGAAAAACTATTAGAAAATAATAATGAATTAAATAGCATGGCCAGTCAGCAATTTAGTGTAAAGAATACAAAGATATTTTCTATATACTATGAGTAACAATTAGAAATGGATAAAAATTTCAATCACAATAGTAGTCCCTAACTTGATCATTTTCTCACTGAGTCTTTCATAAACCTAAGTTGGTTTTTGTACCTTCTGTTCTATCCCATTGTGTGACTTTTGAGCCAGAGTGAAAATACCTATAATTGTTGTAAGTTAATCATATGTCTTAATATTTGGCAGGGGAAGACCTCCATGCTCCCATACATACTTTTAAACTATTCAAAGATTTCTTTGCTATTTAGGCCGACAATATTTGCTTTGTTCTTCAAATTGAATTTTACAGTCACATAGTTCAGCTTTTTAAAAAGCGTCCTATTGGTTTTTTTGGAAATAATTATATATGTAATTGAAGTAGAAGGACGTAGACCTCAGCTAATTTAGTTTCTCTCATTGCACTTATAAGGAAAAAGGGCTTCAGACTCTGGATACAGGGTCCTTCAATGGCACAGCAACATTTACTACTGTGCACATATTACAGGAATCTGCAAGAGACAGATGTGAAATGGAGCTTGTCCTCTAGAAGTAAGATAGAAATACTTCTGTTATTCAGGAAGGCTGGATTCAGGAAAGACTGACACAATTGAATGCTCTAAGAGAGCCCCTCCAGTGTTTTATAACACTATTCACATCAGCTGAAGATTTACATTATATCTGAATGAAGAGGCATGGTAATTGAAGGGGTGGAGAAACTGAAATCATGAATGTGTACATTTGATCTGAGGTTATAGGGACTTGGCTTACAAGAATACTATATTTTTGGCCTTCTCTGAGGTCCTCTTAGACTTTTCTTTACAAGACAAAGCAAGTATGACGTTAAAAAATATCACTTTACACCTGTCACTTTTGGTCCCAAGAAGATCATTAACAGAGTGACAGCGATATTGTAGTACAACAGTGAAGTAACAGTAGTAGTGACAACCACCGTAGCTAACATGATATCTTAATTTTACTTCATACCTTTCTTTGAAAAGGACTCCTAGGAACTCACATAGTTCATTATATTTTTACTCAGATCATTCTTCTGGGGTGGTAAGAGGCAAACGTTGCCTTCTCTTTGCAGATGGTAAAACACGAGTTAGTGAGAAGTGAGAGGTCTCCAGAGGTCTCAGAGGCTACCTGGAGCAGCTTCCATGACTGCCTTTTTTCAAGCAACATCATCCTTCCAAAGATGACAATTGCTAGAGGCCGAGTCCTCCCGTGCTCCTTATACCTCAATGAAAACTTGAAAAATGAATTAAAATTTATTCTTGTATTGGAATATGTGCTAATGAAGGAAGGAAGACTTGTGTATGAAAAGTGAGGTGTCTACACATGTTTTCCTTGCATCTGTTTTTAGAACAAGGTACTGATTTAATTGTTAGGGGAGGGAGCCTGGTCACTTTAAAAATTAAAGCATGATCTTACTGTGCTATCAGAGTTGAGAACCACTGATCTATGAGGGTTGCTTGATGATGATTCTCTTCCAGTTTCCAAGTATTTAGATTATGTAATAACTAGCGTAAGTCTATATATATCATCTGTTGTTTTCTTCATTGATATAAAGAGGGATTTCATCTGAGTAGTCTGTCATCTGTAAGATATAAAGTTATAGTTCTAAGTATAAACTGTCATGTTTTTCATGAACTACGTTTCCAGGTTCATGATTTTCCAAGTTCAGTACTTTGTGTGCTATCCCCACTGCATAGGCAATCATAGCACACACAGGATTTTACCTAGAGTATTCCATCAGAGATGGGAGAAGTGGGGACATAGTTCTAGGTACCAAGAAGGGGTTCTCTCTTCTTTGGAGTGAAAGTAACCATAAGAAAGACAACTCTCAACTCTCACGTGTTCGAGTCATTATATAGCCAAAGGTCTATGTTAAAGAAGAGACTGCATTATAAGGCAAAACTCAGGTAAGTAAGCCTAAGCACTGTTAGCACACTGTGACATGCAGAGGAGAACCTCTCCATTTTACTTCCTGTAATCCATTCTACGAAATCCCTATGAAAACACCTGGAATCATGAATTCATAAAACAGTAAAGAGAGGAAATTGGGTATGCGATTCATACCCTCTAGAAGTAAGTGGGAGGAAACAGAGACTCAGAGAATAAAGTGACTTACACAAAGGCCCCCAGAACATTATGGTATTGATGTATTTGGGAATTGACCAGGGCTCTTAACTCCCAGTTTGTTATATGCGGTTCCATGAATTTGTGTCCTGTCTTACAGTCCTTGCTGTGCTTGAGTGAATATACAATGTCATCGGTGTCTTTTCTGCTTTTCCTTCCACTCCTTCCTTTCTCCCTATCAGCACTCTGCCATCCTCAGAGACTTTTACATACAGAGGGTGCCTCTAGACTGACCTTGATCGGGTCAGGCTGGGAGTTGAGTGGCTTTCAGAATTGCAGCGACCCATAATGTTTAGGCCAAAAGATTTCATAAATACTATTCGGAGCCATGGGCAGTAAGAATATTTCTTCAAAAAGAGTTTTGTTTTAAATTATAATAGATTCTATGTCTTTTTTTTTTGGTGTTACAGAACTAAAATAATAGGAGTAGCGTAGCTCTAAACAGACTGTTGCATTAAAACGAACAAATCGGTAGATTCTAGAATGCTTCCTAAAGCAAGTTATTGTGCTCAGCAGAAAGAGACAACCACAAACAGATCATACAGCAATGCTGTTCTTTCTCTTACTACTGCACAGTGTCTTTATAGAACACCTCTCGAGGAAGTGAGCCATGCCCTGGTTTGGACTTGATTTTAGAGAAGCAAATGTGAATCTGTGAGGAGCCAGCAGCATTAGGGAATTTTTATCAGCCCATCTCGGGGAAGTTTCCTGCATACCCTGGTTCAACGAGTAATTTGTGAATTTAGAACTAGTTTGTGTCCCAAGTCGAGAGGCACAGTGACAGGCTTTCTTTCAAATATAAAAAGGCTGCTTACTCTTTAGCCTAACGGAGTATATCATTTTAGTAGTTTTTAAAAAAATCAGGATTCTATTCTGACACCCTCCTGTGATAGGATATATGTACAATTTATTACATTTTTAATAGTACATTTACAAGTGTACTTATCAAGACTAGGAGATATAATCTGGAGGTCCTGAAGTAGAGTCAAATCAGGTGGTTTTATGCACACATGGGACTTGTGTTTGCCCATCACAGCCCATCATATAATCCATCGATCACGGCTTACCTGAAGGCAGCCATTCATTTAACTCAGTATTTTATTGATATATTGACATAGGTCACATTTGTTTAGTCCTTTGTAGTTAATAAAGGATATTTAGGCAAATTTTCTCATTTGATCCTGACAAGATTCCTATTGAGTTAAATATTGACTCTTAGAGATAAGGAAAATGAAAGCCATGAACATCCCGACTTGCCTGAGTACGCATAGTTGGTGAATAAGACCATGATGGTGCAAAATCAAATTCAACTTTTGATTCCAAATCCAATATTTTTTCCCCACCATACCTAAGCTGCAAGTCATTTTGGTAGCAGCTGGGCAGAGGATGACTTTCCTCATGTGGTTCTGGGGGAATAAATCCTCTGAGGCACTGGCCCTGCCAGGTGTTCCATGTTAACTTCCCGGTTTTGCAAGCAACGTCTGACATGAGAGCATAGTGACAGTGGCGGAGGTGGGGTGAGGTGGGGCAAGACTTCAGAAGACCTGGATTTTAGATCTGACAACGCACTTCATTACTTTAGACTTTCCTCAACGTTAGAATGAGTAGCTGGATTGGGAAATACTTTAGATTAGCAGTCAGTAAACTATAGCTCCCTGGGTCAAATGCAGCCCGTTTTTATAAATAAAGTTATATTGAAACATAGCCATGCCCATTTGCTCATGTTATTTTCAGTGGCTCTCTTCACACTGCAATGGCAGAGTTGAGTAGTTGCAACAGAGACCATATACCCTGCAAAGCCCTTTACTGAGAAAGTTTGTTGACTCCTGTTTTAGATCTTCTCTATTTATTTTTTTAAAATTTTCCATTACCTTATTTTATTTGCCAATGGAAGAATAAGCATTTTCTCAAAGAAGAATTTTGAAGTACATCTTCAGCTAATGGGGGGCATTTGTTTTAGCCTGTAATGATTTGGTTGTCATTGCAGACAGTCTCTGGAGAAGCCCTCTTTCTCATTCCAGGAACTAAGAAAGGTGTTTTCTAGGTTTATATCACATTTCCACAAATACAGGTTCAATTAAAGCACCTTTCCTTTTAATTTTTCCCACTCTTTATTGTCATTCAGCCTTGGGTTGAGACAGCGAGATTGGTAAGAGGTGCCCCCTGGAGACCTCCTGCAAATGCTGTTCCATGAAGTAGTGGTTTCCCAATGTGTGTCTCATACAAAACCAAACAATACAAATAATGCATCTATTGTACCTTCCCTATTGCTGGTCTCAAGGGGGTGAGACTATCATCATAAAACACAACAAAGCTGCTATAGAAATGGTCAGGCAGAGGAGATAGTAGTCTGACGGCCTCAGAAACTCAAGGAAACTTCCTCTGAACTGACAGCTGAAAGCTGCAGGGTTTTTCTTTAGTTATTCACTGAAACGTGAAGATTCCCGGTGTCAACGGTAGTTGCAGAACATTTTTACTATGATCTACATGTAAATTATTGAATAGATTATCAAGAGATTATACTTATAATCCTCAAAATATTAACTGAAAAGCAGGAATGATTTTTAAAACTCTGAGGCTGTTTGAAAACTGTTAACGGGCAACAGTATGTTATTTCTTCCATTGTCTTGCTAGATTTCTTCTAATGTCTAACATGGACAAAATGCTCAAGTTAGGTAAACAAAGCTAAGGTTAGATTTATTGAAATTCCTCATGGTACAGGCTCCCCAATTGCTTAGGTTATACTGTTTTAAGCAAATAATTACTTGATTTTTATTTATTTAGGAACATTCCTTCAATTAATCATATCCCATACCTCCTCTTCCCTCTCAAAGTTTGTTAAATTTAGTTTCTCAACATTTAAAGCGAAGACATATTTACATAACTTGTTTGATCCATAGCATTCCTATTTCTAGAACTGAGTAGACAGATTATCATGTAGAGGAAGCCAGACTACAGGGAACATTATTTCTGTAGGACTTACTGCAGAACTACGCAAGAAGAAAAAAATCATCTTATTCACACTTCTGCCTTCAACTCATTATTTTTCTGGTGTCCTCAGAACTCACATTTTATTATCCAGAAAAAGCTAAGTACCAACTAACTCAGCTTTTTGTAAGTTAAGGTAATATTAGGCCTGGGATATAGCTAAGTGTTGATCATTAGATCCAACAGATGAGGAGGACATCCTCGGGAGAACCCTATAGGGTTGCAGAGGTTTGGAAACAGTTTTTTGCATTGGGTACGGATGATGAAGCAGAAAGGTTTCAGTTGGAAGAAAGATGTAGGTTTGTTAAGACTGCTCAAAATCACCATAGTGTTAATTTAAGAATGTTCTTGAAAGGAGGAAAAAAACCTAGCTCTGTACTGGCTTCCAATTCATTGGCCAAACAGAAGAAATGTTCCCTTTTCCTAAACACCAAGTCCTACAGCTGAATGTTTAGATCATGTCTGATCTCTGCCTTGTTGATCTCCTGGCCAATCAATCACGTGGAAACAAAGCTGTCAGATGGCAGTGCCTTGAGTTTGCTGCCCTTTGAAATGTATTCCTTAGTTGACTGACATCACGCCAGCTAGTGAAAAATCCCACACTTGAGAGGTGCTCTCTTGTCAGCACTTCAGATTTGAGGAAAGTGCACTGGGGCAAACATCCTATATCTACCCCAGAGGCAGAGGGTCTCTTAGGAATAGTCAGATAAGATGCTTATTTCAGAATACTTTATTATGCATTTATTCTACAACCCCAAGACAGGACTTGCTACCCCCAGAATGCAATTATCCCCCATGGCTGTATATCCCAAGAAATTTATGTAACTCATGCTGAATACAGCTGCTAACAATAAGACCTATTGTTGTGTTGCGCTCTTCCAACATTAAAATAACAATCTAAAATCCCCCGGATAATTTTCCATAAATCTAATACATGAGTTCTTTTTTATTGAGACGTAATATCAGAAATTAAACCTTATAAGTATCCAAAAGCAATTACAAAATGAGGAGATTATGGTGGCAATATTGTAAATGGGAACTCACTTAAATGTCAAAGCACTTGCCATAAAAATGGCAACAATGATGCTAAACACAATACACTGAATTTTCAAATATTAATTCCTTTCTTTTTTTCTCTATTATACATGATGAGTTTCAAACAACCATCACCATACTGATTGTGGAAATAATAATATCATCACCATCATCTGCTGGTGAAAACACAAATGGCTCTGTCATTCTGTCCTAGGGGCACTTACTAACTAGAATCAGACATAAATCCCTAGAGGTAAAATGACAGGGCATTACAAGGCTCAGAGCTCAAAGCTTAATTGTAAACCTGCGTGCTAATAAGCCCGACTTTTAAAGATACCAGTCGTAGCAAAAATGGCAGTAAACAGAGAATTAGTTTTTCAGGCTGAGTGTTACTATTTGCTGGTCATAAAACGTTTTCAGCTTTGGAACATTTGTTGCTGTTGTTTGGTATTTACTTCTCTTCAGCTAGTTGATCCAGTTCAGTATAATTTGAGAACAAACTACATGCCTGCCCCTGCTTTCCTTCCTCCGTGAGCACTAATCAAGCTCCAGTTGTATACAGGCATCGTGCTAAGCAGTAAGGGAGATACTAAGGAAGCACATGGCATGGGCTTGGTCTGGAGTAACTTACAGTCAAGTGGGGGGGCGGGCGGGGGTAAAAGAGGTATACACGCCAACTAGAAAAACTCAAAGCAAAAATCAGGGAAACAGACTTCTCTTTTGGACTTATCGAAGTCCATTTCAGATAGGAGAAATCTACAGAAAATGAATAAGTGAACTAAACCCAGAGGCTTCTCAGCCCGGTTCGCGAAAAGGAGAGTTACTGAGGAACCTCCTCAGTGCCAGACCTCGGACTAGGTCCCTTGACTTGTGTGTTACACAGAACAACCCCTTTGAAACAGTTGAGGAGAAACACATGCCTCTCATTTTATAGATGATGAAAGTGAAGATGTTAAGGCCTTTCCTCACTTTTCAGATCTCAGCCCAAATGTTCCCTCTTACCTCAGGGAGAATCATTTAGGGGCTTTATGGCATTCCTGTGGCTTTGTGTGTATATCTTCACTATAACACTCAGCACGGTGAATAGTACACAAGTGCATGTCCATCTCTCCTAAAGGTAGGAATTGCCTTTACACCTTCCCACCTCCAGTGCTGAACACACCACCTTCTACTTCAACGTAACAGGTGCTGAACACGTGTTTGCTGAGTAGATAAGGAATGACAAACTGCTTGTAGGGCAGAGCTGGGATTAATATTCAGTTTTTAAAACATTCCAGTACTGATGCTCTTTCCACCATTCCCTGTGTTACCTACACAGAGAAAGAACTTTCTCAGAGGAAGAAACAAGTATTTAAATTCCATCCTGCCACTCTGTTTTTTTTGTGAGGGGAGTTCATATTTTAGGAAAACACCTGAGTAATTGAATGAGCCCACCAATGAGATAGGCACTCAGGTGGTATGCAGAAAAGTCCAGAGTATTCTTGGATCACTTCCACAAAAAAACAAAACAAAACACTGAACCTTCTCAGAATAAAAGACCGCTCTAGCTTTTGCCTGAAACACCTGCATTTGAGGTGTAAGTTTTCTGCATAATTACTCTGGTCTTTATACTTCATTTTAATCTCATTTTAGTGCCTATATAATCAATATTAAATTTATATTGGGAAACCCAGGCAGACAAAGAATTGCAAAATTGGATCGAATGATCTTTCTTTATCACATCATCGTGCTTAGGAGTGTGCAAAGGGGTTGATGGCTGCTTGATAAATATATGTGGTTGTTCACCAATCTCAGAATGTTAATATTTGACAGAGTTTCAAAATGGCTCCAGGAGCTAGTAATTTAATTCTAAGGTATACACACTACCAAAGAAAACAGATCATTAGAAATCTTTATTTTGTATGGGAAAGAGCAGTATTGTTCTTCTAAGAAACCAAATTCTAAAAGCATTTCTAATAGTCACAGAGGATCCTGGGAAGAAAGAAGACTGATGAAGCTGGGGGCTGCTTTTTTCTGAGTAGGTACCTTTCTGTGTGGGAAAGTTCTAGGCAGCAGTCAAGGGATCTTACTACCCTATAGGTATCTTATAAAGTGAAGTGTTAAAAATAGATTTTGAATTATAATCAAGTAACTTTGCCCATTTCAGAATCATACTGAATATCAAATAGTAGAAAACGTAAAAAAATAAGTTCGTGTACTGCAAAATTAGATATCTACACATATCAGAAGGAAATATGCAAATTATGTGCTTTCTAATAAGCTCTACTGTTAACTTCACAAGAGTTAACAGATCCTATTTGCCATCTACTTAACAGCAAAGCCAAAGAAAAACAGGTTTTTATTTCTTTTCTGTTGTTTTATTTCCTCCTTTTTTTTCCTTCCCTCCCTCCCTTCTTCCCTCCTCTTTCTTCTTTCTTTATTTTGAGGTGACTTGGAAGTATGTAATTAAAGTAAGTGATGAGAAGTGGTCTGTGCCCCTCTGTGGTTTCCAGAGAGTTTTAATTATTCATTTGATTTGTTGAAAGGGCCATCCTATTGGGTGTTTTGGTAAAGTCACATCGCTTTTTTTCTTTTTGAACAACAGATACTATGACAGTACAGAAAAGATCGAGAACCTTCCCTTGTACATAGTAAAGTAGGAAACACTTCCCTGTCACCCACGTCTCCTCTCTCCCCTCTTTTTGGTCTTTCCCTTTGTTCTTCCCTGATTTGCTTTTATAAATAACACAGTGTTTCCATTTCAGTCTTCTGGTCAAAAAGGAGAGTCAGGCGTTTCTACTGCAGGTTTTACTAGGACTTTAAACCAACATATCTAAGAGAAGTCTCACCATCCTCTTCTGTCTAACTCATGTGCACTATTTCTGTTAACACTCTCACCTTTCATTACAAAGTCCATTCATCTAGCTACCTCTCTTTAACAAGCGCCTCAGGTCCAGGCACTAATTCCTCCACAATTCATTTGCCACTGGTTCCTTTCTTTTCTTCCCTCTCCCAGAGATGCTGGGCTCATTATGTCATTACTGAGCTACTGCAATGACTTTTGTTGGGCTTTCTATCTAACAATTTCTGCACTTTAAAGTGCATCGGTTATTGACTCTCAGATTTATATTCCTGAAGCGTAGCTCTGGTCATATCACAACAAAGCCTCAAAACATTCCCTATCAACCTGGTGTCTTCCGAGGAGAGTTCAAACTTGGGATGCATATAGTGGTAACAAGTAGGTGAGTACAAGGCAGAGAGAAGTGCAAATAATAATACCTTAATTTCAGAATTGTTTGGAAGATTAAAAAAGATAATTTATAGCACAGGGCATGGTGCTGCTCATCTAATTTAAGCAACTACGTGTTAGTTACTATTGTTTTCCTCTATTTGGGGATAGTTGGAGTAATGGAGAAAAGAGACTAGTTCTCCCTCTCTGCTCTAACTAGACTGCATGGAAAATTGTGATAGTCTTTGAAATATAATAATTTTTAAGACAATTCCATCAGCACGTAGAATTAAAATCTTGGTTAAGAATTTGTTTATTGGGCTTCCCTGGTGGCGCAGTTGAGAGTCTGCCTGCCGATGCAGGGGACGCGGGTTCGTGCCCCAGTCCGGGAAGATCCCACATGCCGCAGAGCGGCTGGGCCCGTGAGCCATGGCCGCTGAGCCTGCGTGTCCGGAGCCTGTGCTCCGCAATGGGAGAGGCCACAACAGTGAGAGGCCCGCGTAATGCAAAAAAAAAAAAAAAGAAAAAGAAAAAAAATTGTTTATTAATTATTTTCATTTCTAATTTATTTTGGAAGCATTATCAAAACAAAAATTAAACAAATCCTTGCTGCAGAAACCCACATTAAAGCCTCATAAATGGAACTGTATTCTGTAATTTAAACTAGGCATTTTTAATACAGTTAAAAAATTACATGGCTGTATTATTCAAATGAGAAAAGTAGTTGATGTGCATTCAGATTAGTTCCTTTAATAATGCTTTTTAAAACTCTATGGCTATTACTGACGCAGTAGTACAATGATTATTTGCAATGCCCCATTGGCTTTGATGAAAGGGCAAAGAAAATGGTTCAAGTTATCATAGAGAAGCTAATATGAGGCAGTATAAAAAGTAATAAATATTTTTTAAACTCAGAAAATAAAAGGCACAAAGCGAAATATATGTATTCTACCCACTTATGTTCCCCAAAGAGGCTCCAGCTTCTAGGATTCAAGTATAAACTGAATTTATAATAGGTGAGTTTAAGCCCCTATTTACTCTTCAACTGAGTAGATAAGACTTGATTATGAAAGTTTTGAAGCTCCAGGAGAAGGCATACAGCAAGAAGGCTCAAGCTCAGGGAGAAAATTAGAAAAAGGAAAACTCCTATCTCAAAAAGGGATGTTAGAGAGTTATTTTATCCACAGGCTTTTTGACCCAGAGGGAGAGGATCCTAGGTATTTAGATCTGGTTTCCTGTTCAAGGAAAATAACTCACCAGAAATAAACATTTCTGATGATTAAGATTAGGCTTCTGAAGTAGTATGACCTTGTTCTGAGGTTGCCACTAAAGATGGTGTCACCACTGCTGTCATTTCTCAGCTGCCCCACAGGACCCTCTGAGGGATGTATTTCCAGAGCAATTAATTACAAGAGCCTGTGGACTCTGGGAAAACCCCACGCTTGCTTTATGATGATGTGGCAAATGATGATAGGCAAGCTGATGGTAGAGAACCTTCCTGTTGTTCTCAAAACCTCTACATCTGAGAGTTAATTATTCCCCCTTACTGCTCTTCATGCCCTGTGTTTACACGTCTCTGGTGTCCCATTCAGTCTTTGGCAGATGTCTGTCTGGATGTGGTTTTCCTGATTGTCACTCTTCATTGTTCCTTTTTCTTATATCTTCTTAGTAGGGGAGATGACATATACTTCAGTACCTACTCAAAGGCCCAAGCTGATACCGCCATTATCCTGTTATCTAGAACTGTATATGATTAAGCGTTATTAATTTTCTATAAAAATCATCCATTTGATAGTTGCCCTTTTATATGCATGGTCTACTAATGGTAACTGGGATTCATACAGGGACACACTGGAAATGGTCAAAATCAACCTGTACTCTTAGCTCCACAGTGACCCCTGCGTTCTGTTGTGTGTATATGTCAACAGGAAGTATAGACTCTTAAAATCCTTGACACTTGTTTCTGAGGATTATACTCCATTGTTTGGAGAAACTGAATGTAAGTTACAGTATCTAGCCTGAGTGGGCCCCTGATGTCCAGCAGGCTAGATCCAGGTCAAGTGGCTTCAATTACAGATGATCAATACGTGTCTTAATACTCCCTAACTTAAAAACAATATAAAATGTACCCCATAGTATATTTATTTCTCTAGTTTATATTTTCTGTAAAAGATTCGTCTCTCAGAATTTTAGATACAGAAGAACACATCACAGTTAGAGAAATTAGGTAAAGTAATTTTATCTCCAACTATAACTGGGGAATACTCGGACAGATTACACAGTATACCATGGTGGTTGGAACAATGGGTGAAGCTAGCTATCTGAATTTGAATCCCGGAGCAATTCTTGTTGGCTTTGTGATCTTGGGCAAGGTCTTTGCTGTGTTTTAGATATCTTATTTGTTAAATGGAGATAATACCACTATTCACCTCCTAGGGCCATTTTGAGATTTAAATAAGTTAATAGGTATTAAGTGCTTAAAATATTTCCTGGCACAGACTAAAAGCTCAATAAGTATAATTTCCATGCAAGCTTTTACTTATTGTAAGAGTTCATAAGACCCAAATTGCAAAATTCAGAGATACAGTTGACTTAGAACACATTTGAGATACAACCCCTTTAATCACAGCACATTTAGATAAATCCTACAAGAAGAAATTTCAGACCCTTTTACTGGATAAGCCCAGAGTGTTTTGAATGAGGAAAAACATAGAAAGTTGGAAGGTCACAATTACCCTAGAAAAAAAACTTTACATTTTAGGTGGATTAAAATATGCCTGATTTTTCCACCTCCTAGAGTAATGGAAATAAAAAAAAAATAAGTGGGACCTAATGAAACTTAAAAGCTTTTGCAAAGCAAAAGAAACTACAAACAAGTTGAAAAGACAACTCTCAGAATGGGAGAAAATATTTGCAAATGAGTCAATGGACAAAGGATTAATCTCCAAAATATATAAACAACTCAAGCAGCTCAATATTAAAAAAAAAACAACCCAATCCAAAAATGGGCAGAAGACCTAAATAGACATTTCTCCAAAGAAGACATGCAGATGGCCAAGAAGCACATGAAA
Source organism: Aethalodelphis obliquidens (assembly GCF_003676395.1). Classification (NCBI taxonomy): domain Eukaryota; kingdom Metazoa; phylum Chordata; class Mammalia; order Artiodactyla; family Delphinidae; genus Aethalodelphis; species Aethalodelphis obliquidens. The sequence goes on along the minus strand of NW_020837984.1, from coordinate 3,712,116 downwards.
AACTGCTCAACATCACTAATTATTACGGAAATGCCAATCAAAACTACAATGAGGTATCTATCACCTCACACCAGTTAGAATGGGCATCATCAGAAAATCTACAAACAACAAATGCTGGAGAGGGTGTGGAGAAAAGGGAACCCTCTTGCACTGTTGGTGGGAATGTAAATTGATACAGCCACTATGGAGAACAGTATGGAGGTTCCTTAAAAAACTAAAAATAGAATTACCATATGATCCAGCAATCCCACTACTGGGCATATACCCAGAGAAAATCATAATTCAAAAAGACACATGCTCCCCAATGTTCATTACAGCACTATTTACAATAACCAGGTCATGGAAGCAAGCTAAATGCCCATCGACGAATGGATAAAGGAGATGTGGTACATATATACAATGGAATATTACTCAGCCATAAAAAGGAGCGAAATTGGGTCATTTGTTGAGACGTTGATGGACCTAGAGACTGTCATACAGAGTGAAGTAAGTCAGAAAGAGAAAAACAAATATCGTATATTAACACATATATGTGGAACCTAGAAAAATGGTACAGATGAACTGGTTTGCAGAGCAGAAATTGAGACAGATGTAGAGGACAGACGTACAGACACCAAGGGTGGGAAAGCAGCGGAGGGTGGGGGGGGTGGGAAAGCGGCGGGGGGTGGTGGTGGTGGTGTGATGAATTGGGCGATTGGGATTGACCTGGATACACTGATGTGTATAAAATGGAAGACTAATAAGAACCTGCTGTATAAAAAAATAAATAAAATTCAAAAAAAATGCCAGATTTATACACTCGATTTCGCATTGTATTGTATTTATACTTCTGTCTCAAAAAGTAAACATGTTGAGTAGACAACCAAGCTTACCACTAATTATATTTTTCCCATTTGAATAGGAACCACCAGGGTGAGAACATCCTTAAAAAGGAAGATAATGAATCTTTTGGTTTTATTATACCACACCTTTTTCTTCTACCTTTTTAAAAATTTTTAAAGAAAAGAATGTAGTAAAATTTTAAAAATGATATGGGGGGGCTTCCCTGGTGGCGCAGTGGTTGAGAGTCCACCTGCCGATGCAGGGGACAAGGGTTCGTGCCCCGGTCCAGGAAGATCCCACATGCTGCGGAGCGGCTGGGCCCGTGAGCCATGGCCGCTGAGCCTGCGCGTCCAGAGCCTGTGCTCTGCAACGGGAGAGGCCACAACAGTGAGAGGCCCACATACCGCAAAAAAAAAAAAAAAAAAATGATATGGGATTATACTATGAGGAGGGGGTATGGTATATTGAAGATGGCTGCATACCTTACTTTTCCTTTTGCGATGTGCATCTTCTTGAACCTGATCTTTTCTTAATGACTTGATTGATTAGGGGATAGACGTGATGTTCTAGAATGTCTAAGGCTAGGTCAAACCGCTCTTAGAATGTTTGTTCTTGGGGAAGCCAGCCTCTGTGTAAGACATCCCACTTACCTGAGATTGCCATGCTGTGGGAAGATCAAGCTAGCCATGTGGACAAGCCATATAGAGAAAGATACACAGATAGTCCTAGCTGTTCCAACCACCCAGTCTAGGCATCAAACACGCGAGTAAAGAAGCCGTTGTAGACATTTCAGTGCCAGCAGGCACGGAGTGGAAAAGAATCAATGAAGCTACTCAACAGGCTGAACCAAGACCCCAACTGAGCAGTCCCAGCCAATAGCACTCTTCCAGGCCACCTTAGCTGAGGCCCCAGACGTTATGCAGCAAAGATGAGCCATTCCACACTGTGCCTTACGCAAATTCCTGACCCACAAAATTGTGAGCATAATAAAATGCTTATAGTTCTACTCCAGCAATTTTTGGAACAGTTGTTAAGCAGCAATAGATATCTGAAACAAGGGGAAACAGGGTTATGTGACTGAGATTCCGTGATCTCAGTCCAAACTTTAAAGTTTAATAAGACTGGGTCTTTTCTTTGCTCCTTGCTCGTAATTCCTCCCTAAAAAAACAAACAAACAAACAAAAAACCTCAACAGATAACAGAAACCTCACCTGCTATTGGTTTGCTGCCATTTAAATATCCTTGTTTCTCTTTGATTGATCTTCTGCCAGTGACCACCAAAGTCTACAGGACTTCCCTTTGCAAAACATATGGATCATGCTGGAAAGAAAAGGCTAAGGTTTGCATATGAAATAATCAATATTATGCCTTGGTTTCACTATTTGAAGACCTACTTTCTGTCACCCAGTAAGCCCGGAAATAAAGGAGCTATTATCATGAACATGACATGTAGGTGTTTAAATTTTAATGACAAAATTATAGCTCAAGTACATGCCAAGGGAGGAAAGAAGGCAGGTACAGGGCCACACATAGCTCACCAGAGAGCCTGCTAAGTACGTGCGAATAGCACTTGAGCACGCATGCCTAGAGGAGTAGGTCTGTTGTACCTTTAACAATGGCTTGTTCTGTTTCCAATTAAATGCTGGTTCCTTTAGGAGGTACCATTCCCAAAGGAACAATTATTTTTGAGTCTCTAAAGTCTCTGAATAGTATATTTTAACTCTGTCAACTCTCATTGCCTTCTGTAAAACATCACGAAAACTCAAGGTTAGAATTTATTTTACAAAGAAGGAACGTTTTGTTTTGTTGTGTTTGCCTACAAGGAGAGAAAAAGTAAACACACATGGTCTTAAAGTGTTCAGCTGTTTAAAACTCTAGCTTACTAGTAAAGAAACGTAGTCTCCTATAACCATAAAGCATTAACTCACGTGTAGTCCTATTTTTCCGTGTTTCCTTAGAAGACCTCTCTTCTCTTCTTCGTCTTCTCTTCCTCTCCATCTTTTGACTGATAGCTAAGAATGGCCTTTTATTTGGATTCTCCAACTAATGACATTTTTTAAACCCAAACACTATCATTTTTTGGGGGTAGGCCTTATTTGTTAATTTGGAACTTGTGTTAAATATTTACTTTAACATTCTCTTGAGATCCATGGGGGATTGACAAGATTAGGAGTTTCCCAGTCAGGGCTGAGATGTCTTTCTGTGCTTTTTATCTTCTTCCCTAGATGAGAGAGAAGAATGATCTGCTGCTCTGAAAACTGTATAATGTGCTGGATTCACAAGCACTTGTCATCACTCATTCGTGGTCCTATTCCTAGATGATTCATGATTTCATTGTAGTCTGTCCGTACCATCTATTTATCCATCCAGTAATCTATATAATTATTATTTCTTAAGCAGTTAGTAAACTAGACAGTCTGGTAAGTGTTGAGGACACTAAAATAGACTAAGGCATGGTCCTCTCAGGGAGCAAAGATGAGAGTCATTGAGTTTGCTTTAAATAAATATTGGGTCTTAATTAGTCTACCAACTTTGCCTGTAGGTATAAAAGCTGTCTTTCACCCATAAAACACCCAACTTATTAGCAAGGTTATCTTTCTCAGCAATTATTAAGTTTCCATACTGATTTAAGTAAAATCTATATTACCTTTGGCTTTCCAGATCACTGCTTTGGCAGAAAGAGATAAGGCAGGTAAAAAAGACTGTGGAATAATATAACATATTATCAACTATAACCTCAAGGCAAAATGTGTTCAAATTTCATCTAAATGTGACCGACTGTTAAGAATATTATGTGCTTCTTAAGATGAGTAAAATCTAAGTCTCTACGTATATTGGCATGTGCTGTTAAAATGCATTTTCATGTTGCATCATGGAAAGATTTGCATAGCTTAATATAACCACAAAGAGGGTATCAATTTAAGTATCCAGTGAACCCTTCAACCTGTGGAGATTTTCTTCTTACAAATGAAAAGCTAAAACCGTTACTCACCTTGCTCCCAGAATAGAACCAAGGGGGGACTCCCGATGGAACTGAAAAGGCATACAAATGCAAAATGGATAAAAAGAAATCCTTTCCATTTTTTTTTCTTTTCTTTTTTTTTTTTTTTTTGCGGTACACGGGCCTCTCACTGTTGTGGCCTCTCCCGTTGCGGAGCACAGGCTCCTGACACGCAGGCTCAGCGGACATGGCTCACGGGCCCAGCCGCTCCGCGGCATGTGGGATCTTCCCGGACCGGGGCACGAACCCGTGTTCCCTGCATTGGCAGGCGGACTCTCAACCACTGCACCACCAGGAAAGCCCATGTCCTTTCAATTTTTTACAGACATAGCCTGTAATCAACCCATGGATTTCATTGCTAGTGAGAGAAAATCACTGAAACAACTAACTTTGTAGGGCTTCAGAATTTTTATGAATAAGAATAACATTTTCCAGATCTTCTAGTGGGATCAAAAAGCACTGAAGGGAAGACAAGAACGAAGACATCCTCATGCTTCTGGGCATGATGTAATACTGTACAGGGACTGGGAGCCCTGCCTCCTACCCCAGCTGTAGAACTCACGAGGGTCCTTGGCTCCCACATGTTCCCCACAAGGGCAGCCTGATGATTCTGTTGGGGGAGGGAGCCTGAAGCACAGATTCCACTCATGGTTTTCCGTTTCTGAAAGCTGGGCCTGTTCTTTTTACTGAAAACAGGTCCACATTCTTAACTCAGAGCTCCATACCCATCTGTTCAATAACAAAGTAAGGGGTACTAGACATAGCATGAAATGACTCCTTGGGTTAGGTTTTCTTTTTGTTCTTCTTCACCTGGAGTTTAATTGGATGACTGCTAAGACATTCTATAGCTGCTCCTCTCATGTCTACTTCCTTGTGCCGTAAATATTGCTCCTGCTTTCCTTGAGATAGCTGTCTGGCCTCTTACACGGGCCAGATGACCTGTGTACTTGGGGGAAGAGAACAGTTTGTCCAAGAAGTAGAGACAATAAATGTCACAACTGATAGAATATTGACAGAGGATTTTTAATTTTAGATAAAATAATGCAGGGATGCTTTTCTAATCTCATGGCCATTTCACTGAATAATGGTTGCATTCATTTTGCTACTAGGCCTTGGTGTCCATATAACAGAGCAAGGGATTATTAAGTTAAATGGGCATGGAAAAGAGTGATTTAATTCTCCTAGGAAATATGGGATGTAGCAAAGCCACTCTTTTCTTCACCTCTGCTTTTTAAAATAATAACTTTTCCTTTTATCTTAATAATATTAGTACCTGTCCATTGAGGGAAAATGTAAATAAAACCCATCCGTCATTAACATTTCGGAAGGTATCTGTTCTCTCTCTTTTGCTTTTTATACATATATACACAATTTCTCCCTACCTCTCTCTATATAGTCTTTCTCTTTCATCCATCCATCCATCCATCCATTATCTATGTACTAGACCACAAAACCTTAGCACCCTCTTCCCCAAACTACTCAGTTTTGAGAAGGCCCCCAAAGGTTCCCCAGATTGTTCACAAACCAGTCTGTCAGCAAATATCACCACGATGCATCTGCCATGTTTTCCTCTCTTACTTAGGTTCTGATTTGGTGTCTGGGTCTCAGAAGTTCAAGGAGTAGCAGTTGTTACTGCTGATGGTGGCTTTCATGAAAATGTCTGTGGCCAGGCCATGGGTTTACTTGGGGTTTTGTTCTTCTGGCAGCCCAGGCCAAAACCTGGATTGCCAGGATTGATTTTTTTTTTTCTTTCTTTCATAATACAAATTCAATCTGTAAGTAAGTCCTGACCCTTCTAGTATAATATAGCATCACCTCTGAACTAAACAACAGCCCCTTAGTCAATCTCCCTGCTTCCTGTTCTCTACAAAACAGGGAATTTTTTTTAACCTAAGCGAGATCACACTTGCTTTCACTAGGAATGCAGTGGTCTCTCAGCCATGTCCCTGCCTAGGATCACCCGTTTGACCTTGTCTGCTTCCTCTGGTGCTTTGTATTCCTTAGCACCAGTCTCCTTACAGTTCCTCCAGCTGTCAAGATCTCTGCCACCTTGTAGCCTTCACATGTATTCTCCCCTCCATCTAGCATGCCCTCCAGATATCTGCAGGGCTCACTCTATCTCTTCATTCAAATCTCTTGAAATTTCTCTGTGTTAAGCTACCCCAATTAAATTGATCCCTTTACTACCATACCATTCCTTCTCTGACTGTTTTTTGGATAACATTTATCACTATATAATGTATTATAATCTAATATATAATATTTTTATATATTATATTTAATATATTAGAAAATATGATATGCTTATATATAACATGATTATAGGCCATATGTATATTATATATTTTATATAATTATAACTATATTATATATTTTATATAACTATATCATATATATTAATTTTGTACTTGGTAATTGTTTCCTGTCCAAGAGCAGAAAATGTGTTTTATTCACTTTTATATTCCCAGCAGCAAAACCAGTGACTGTTATGAAGTAGTTGCTCAATAAATATTTGTAAATTGAATGGGTTTATAAACAAATGGAAGTCATCAATCCTCAGGGGGCCAAAGTTAGGCTGAAATCTGTGTTTAGATGAGAAGAATAGTATTTGTGCCACACTGTGTCACTTGGGGCAACATATTAACTTTTTTACCCTAAGAGTATCACAGAATCTGTGATCTTTGCTCATGCCTCAAACCAAGAAACAAACATTCACTAGCAAAATCCTGGCTTCATGTTTGTATGCTCTTTTGTCACAAGATGGAATTAAATCAGTTCATGCCTGAGTCTTCAACTTCCCCCCCAACATTCCCTCTTTCTAACTTCTTTTACCAATCATCTCTCCCTACACACAAGCGTGCATATCAAGCCTTCTCACTCCTTCATGTAGAATAGAAGACTCATAACAGATACAATTCCATTATCGGTCCACAAACAACAACACCTTTATTATTTTTTTTTCTACAACACCTTTGTTGTTAGCAAGATAGTACTTTATCAGTATTTTGTAATTGTGTAGAATAATTTATGTATTTAACCCTCTTTTCGGTTATTAGGCTGTTTCTGATTTCTTGCTCTTACAAACAGAATTACTCTGAATATCCCTGGGGCTGATTGCTGACTCAAGGGGTTCACACCTTGTTAAATTTAATAATCACCCTCCAGGATTATTAACACAATTTGCACACTTAGGAGCAGTGCCTGAGAAGGCCCATATTTTGTCACTTGCACAGCACTAGGTCTTTTCAATCTTTTTGATCTTTGAAAATTATAGGCCCAAATGGCATCTTGTTGTTTAAAAACATTTATATTTCTTTAATACTTGGTGAGTTTTAACATTTAGTAAATATTTGGATATCCTCATTCATGAACCTGATTTATGTCCATTAGTAATGATTTGGTTATTTGACCATTTTCTCTAATAGTATTTGCTTTTACTTTTACGTTTAAATAAATAAGGTCTTTATTAAGAATATTAAATATTTACAAGTAGAAAATATTTTATTAAAATTTTACATTGGTCCTTCCAGTGACCAAGAGTGAGATGACTTTGTATCTGGCGCCTTGGAGGAACCATGGATCAGAACCCCACGTTGGCACTGACAGTGGCTCATCTGTCATCTCTGAATTTCCTTTGATACTCTCTAGGACTGGACTCCCACATCTTCTTGTCTTTTCTGTATTGAAATGCTTCCTCAAAAAAAGTTTTTAAAGGGCACGTGGGACTAATTTTCTCAGTCTTGGATATCTCCAGAGGTCTTTATTTTCTCCTTTTAGCGTGGTTGACAATTTTTAGCTATGACTTCGTTGTCATCTTACATCCAGTATTGCTGTTCAAAAAGGCCAGTTACATTCTGAGAAGACCTCATGAAATGACAGCCAACATGGCAGGACACAGGCTTATCCTCTTGCCTCAATCTGGGATACCTCTGAAGAGCCGTCTTGGCTTCTGAGCTCCTGGTGGAATCAGATGAGGCATCTGTTGGTACTGAATCTCAGCTTTTTTTCTCCCCCAGTCCTGCAGCTCACGTTGCCTCACAGGCGTCTTGGTTTTGGTTTTGTTTGTGAGAGTGCTCCCCAGTAAACTTCCTGTGTGCAAATCTGCATCCGTAAGCCTATTTTCAGGGCACATAATCTAAAACAGTTGTTCCCAAAAGTGGACTGAGGGAAAAAACCAGACCTTAAATTAGGATGTTGGAACTGAATCATTGGTGAATGGTTGGTAATGAGGGCACCATCACTGGTGGCAGGTAGAGTACAGATAGGCTCTGGAATGCCTTTGTGTTGCAGTGGTTAAAACTTTCACCAGTGGTGAACTGGCATGGAAAATTAGGAAGGAGCTTAATTGGAAGTGCAATATTTTAGGGGCCTGAGAAGTTCAGTGTGTGTAGTAATTATATGGGATATGGAATCCTATAACTCTTAATGATTATAGGCTGTATTTTGGAGAAAGACAAAGAAATATGAAGAACGATTTATCACCAACTTAATGTAAACAGTAAAAGTCAGAAAGGGTCCTTCAGAGCATACAAAAGTATGCTATTTCTTGCAACCAGAGAATAGAAAAAGCTGAAGATGATGCCAGGACTTAATTAAAAAGATAATAGAACTTCTTAGAAGGTTGAGTTCTCAATCTGGCAAACTTTCTGTGCTCTGACCCTGGTTGGGAAGGAAAGGGGCTCTGGACCTTGGGATTAGATATTTGAGTCAAATCCTTTAATAATAATGAAACCACATATCCCCCTGAACCTTCTGGGTTTGTAGAAGTTTCCCACTCCTCACTGTTAAAGGCCTGAACTCCATACTTAAATAAAATGCAGAAAACCTTGTGTAATAAGACAGGATGTACCCTCTCTCCCCAAGGATTTACCCTGACAGCCTCTCCTGGCCACAAGACCAGTAATTAGGATGAAAATACATGGTTCATCGGGGAAAGTTCTGGGCTTTTCAAGGGATAAAAGGAATTATACATTGAAAGATCTGAAAGACCTAGCCAAGGTATACTGGCGAGAACCAGGTAAGTAGTTGATGCTGGATCAAGGAGAACAGGATATGAAGTTGGACAAGGGAGAGTTTATTGAGTTGGGAATGCTCTCCTATGATAAAGGAATTCACACCCTGCCAGGGACCCTGTGAGGCAGTGTTTCTTTCTATGCTTCTAGATGGTCACTTGGGAAAAGGAGTGGTCTGCAATGAATAAACTAGAAATGACAGAATTTCTATGGTAGTTGATGGAAGAAGGTATCAAAAGCCTTAGAGAAGTGGACGTGCTAGAGTGGGTATATTTCATAAGTCCAGAAAACCTCCTGCTGACTGTGTTCTGCGGGAGAACCCATTCAAATAGGCTAGCCAATAGTACGCATTTACAGACTTGCCCTAGGAAAATGATAACTCTTCCGTCCTCTAATATAGCCCAGTGATCTCATGTCACACAACCCAGATGAGCAAGAAGTGGTGAGGATGCTCATATCATTGGTAATGTATATGTGCCCCAGAGAGTGAGAGAGAAACCTATTAAGGTTCAAAGACCTATCACATTAGTGAAGTTTATAGAAGTTGAGTGATCTGGGGCATGCTAGAGCATACTCTTCTAGGTAAAGTATAAATTATTAGGTTTCCCAGGTCCCACCACTAAGAAGGAAGAACAACTCTTGGTAAACCTATTTGAGATAGAGAGGCAGTTCATTCTACACTTTGGTAGAATATCCATCTATCAAGTGACATGGAAGGCTGCCAACTTTGAGAGTGGCTTACACCAGGAGTGGACTCCACAGTAGGTCCAGACTCTAGTATAATTAAATCTGCTATCTGGGCCATATGACCCAGCAGACCCTATGATTTTAGAGGTATGTGTGGTGAGAAAAGTTGCCATGTAGAGTTTATGGAAAACCTATATTTCTGGAGTAAAGTCGTACCATCTCTGACAGATACTTGTGTAGCATTTATAGCTCCTGGCATGCTAATGGTCCTTGATAGAGATGAAGTGTGCCAGTCCATGAGAGATAAAGTAGCCATGCACCTAGGACTGCTCATCATGAGCTTGGTTCTTTCAGATCCAGTAAGTTATAAGGCTGGATGGACTCTGTAGCAGTCCATTGTAAGATGGAAATATTTCATCCAGGACCAAGTATAGGCTAGGTCAGAGAGCACTTAATAGCAGAGGAGGTGCAAGAGGGGGGATTGATCACACAATATATTACCCAGAAGTTACCAGCCTGAATGAGCTATAGAATGGCTCAGCTGTGTCACCAGTTTGGAGATAATACCCTATGAGGATCGAGTACCACTACCCAAGATATAAAGTACAAATCAACAACTTTTATATATGCTGTATTCCACAACAGGTGGGTAATACATAGAGACAGGAAGCAGAAGTGGACTTACAGTCATTCCCAGGAATACACTTAAGGAATTTTTGTTTTCCTTCCCTGCAACTCTAAGCTTTGCAGGTCTGAGGGCTTGGTTCTTAGAGGGAAGATGTTTCTTCCGGGGAACACAGCAGTATTCTTGTTAAATCTAAGTCTGCCACTTCACATTTCTTACACTAAGAAACTAGCAGGCAAGGAAATGTGTTCTGACCCTTAGGAAGAGGTACGGCTTCTACTACACAATTGGGGATAGGGAAGAATGCTTGTCAACTAGGTGATTCACTGGGTGTCTCTTGATACTCCTTTGCTCAATATTTATGCTTAATGGAAAAGGGAAGCAGCCATGGGCTGAGAAAGTCATGAAAACCAGGGGCTCAGACCCCGCCCCCGCCCAGGGTTGATGTACATCATCCATCCACATAAGCCACCTAGACCAGGAAGGATGCTAGCTGAGGTTGGGGGGAATAGAGAATCTTAGAAGTGGAGGATAATATCAGTTGTAGTCCCAAGAGTAAGTGTAACAGCAGGGGCAGTTCGTCCTACTAATCTCCCTTTTGTAAGTTTTCCCAAGCAATAGAATCAACCAGAATTCTGGAGGAGATGCTCCTAGATGGGGTAAACTTATTATATGAAGCAAATAAATCTTAGTAACATGAGTGTGATTAGTACCCTCTGGCATGAACAAGGCTCTCATTCTCCCAATTGCCGGGAGTGTAGGCTGCTGGCCAATCACAGTTGACTCTCTCCAAGGCTAAGGAAGCTGATTCACACAACGTTATAACCCTTCTTTGGGTAAGCTTATACAGTTGTCTCTCAGTATCCTTGAGGAGTTGGTTTCAGGACCCCTGCAGATACTGAAACCTGTGAATGCTCAAGTGCGTTATAGAAAAATGGTGTAGTATTTGCATATAACTTGTGCACATCCTCTCATGTACTTCAGATCGTCTCTAGAATACTCATAATACCTAATACAATGTAAATGCTAAGGAAATAGTTGTAAATACAGTGTAAACGCTATGTAGGTAGTTGCTGGTGTGCAACAAAAGTTTTGCTTTTGGAGCTTTCTGGAATTAAAATCTTTTTTCTTTAATTTTATTTTTTTATTTAAATTTTTATTGGAGTAGAGTTGATTTACAATGTTGTGTTAGTTTCAGGTGTACGGCAAAGTGAATCAGTTATACATACACATATATCCACTCTTTTTTAGGTTCTCTTCCCATATAGGCCATTACAGAGTATTGAGTAAGAGTTCCCTGTGCTTTACAGTAGGTCCTTATTAGTTATCTATTTTATATATAGAAGTGTGTATATATGTCAATCACAATCTCCCAATTTATCCCTCTGGCCCTCTTACCCCCTGCTAACTGTTAAGTTTGTTTTCTACATCTGTAACTCTGTTTCTGTTTTGTAGATAAGTTCAGTTGTGCCTTTTTTTAGATTCCACATATAAGCAATATCACATGATATTTGTCTTTCTTTGACTGACTTACTTCACTTCAGTACTTACTTCAGTATGACAATCTCTAGATCCATCCAGGTTGCTGCAAATGTCATTATTTCATTCTTTTTTTATGGCTGAGTAATACTGCATTGTATATATGTATCACATCTTCTTTATCCATTCCTCTGCCAATGGAAATTTTGGTTGTTTCCATGTCCTGGCTATTGTAAATAGCGCTGCAATGAGCATTGGGGTGTAGGTAGTTTTTTGAATTGTGGTTTTCTCCAGATATATGCCCAGGAGTGGGATTGCTAGATCATACGGTAGCTCTGTATTTAATTTCTTAAAGAACCTCCATACTGTTCTCCGTAGTGGCTGTACCAGTTTACATTCCCACCAAGAGTGTAGGAGGGTTCCCTTTTCTCCACACCCTCTCCACCATTTATTGTTTGTAGACTTTTTCATGATGGCCATTCTGACTGGTGTGAGGTGATACCTCATTTTAGTTTTGATTAGGTTGTAGCTGCAGATACAGGATGAACAGATACACAGAGCCGACTATAAGTTGATCCATCCAGTGGCAGAAAGGCCTTGTTTCAGTTTGGGAGATCTCTAGGAGCTTTCCCAGCTCCAGAGTCCCCGAGGGTTTGGCTGAAACCTCTGTTGTATCTGCATCACAGCTCAGCCTCTCCCATAGCCCTATCCTGCTTTCCTCACTTCATTCCAGATGTGGTTCCAGAGATGGCAGACTCCCCAGTAAACTTCCTGTGTGCACCTTTCCATCTTAGTGTCTGTTTCCTGGGGAGCCCAACTAAAACAGAAGATTGAACCAATGGAAAGACATGTCATGTTTTTGGATGAAAGGTTTCAATACCATATGTTAATCATAGTTGAGTTAAGTTTTAAGTGCATTGCTGGCCCCAGTAAACATTCAGACAGATTTTGTAAATTAGATAGGTGATTCAAAAGTTCATATGGAAAAAGAAAGAAGCAAGAATATCCAGGGAAATGCAAAGAGGATGTTAGTTGGTCAAGCAAATTCTGTATGTAAGAACAGCTACTTCTCCAACCTCACAACTGTTAAAGAAACAATCATTTATAGCCAAGTAATTTTTCTTTAGAATTTAGTTTTTAGTAATGTTTATCCTGTATTGAGATAAAATAGTCAGATATAACCAGGTTATATATAAATGATGGTAATTTTTAATAATGTAGTGAAATTCTGAAAGAATTGATTCATCACCAAGGTGTTTTGTATCCAACTTGGGCCTTTATTACCAACTAGCTCAATCTGGTTTGGTGTACAACCTTATATTCTTATAGGAAACATACTCATGGCAGAGTATTCTTTTATTAGTACTATTTTTTGCTTGTAGTGATATATTCTGTAATGGTAACGCAGTTATATGAAGTAATGGGGCATCATCGTTAATTTTCAGGAAAAGATCAAGATAGTAAACATCTTCAGAGGCAAAGGATTATGCAATTCAACTACAAAGAAATTGTCTCTCACATGGTTTACATTTTCCTGTTTTTTAAAAACAGTAATAAGTCATCAGTCATAAGTACTGACCTCTAAGAAGTCAGTAACTGATCAGTAAGTCAGTAACCTACTGACCTGGAAGCTTAGACTCTAATTTCTCTGTTTGATTAAGGCAGTGATTATCTCTTGATTTTCTTCACAGTGAAAATGAATACCCATTAAATGACAAAATCATGTCCACAAACTGTATGGTGTTTCAGACTGAAGGTGTGAAGGCCAGGGAAATTTGGTTGGTCATTAAAATGGTACTGGGGCTGAAACAATTGCTATTTGTAATTGTTGCACCAGTTCTTTATGCTTTCTTTGTATGCAAAGACAATGTGGCTATGTCAAGAAAATAATGAGTTGATAATATGGGGTGAGATAAAAGCAATTTCTTCTTTACAAAGAATCCAACTCTCTTATTACTTCTATAAGCTAAAGTATCTTTACCTTTGCTTTACACCCACTACTAGGAAATTTTAAAAAAAGATTGGGATGTACTTGCAAATTAGTAGCTACTCCAACTGGAAAATAGGCACCAATATAGATATCCTTGTGGCTAAAGCTTTATTTAAGAAAAAACTCTTTTCTAGGATGACTACTCTGCCACCTGTATGCTGTGTTTCTGTTCAAGGGTAGTATTATGCTTTGTGTCAATCCAGGACTTCGCTGGCCCCATGTAACTTTGTGATTCCGTTTATCCTTAACCCAGACTCTGCTCCAACCAAGCCGCTAGATAGGCTTCTGTTGCTGCTGCCCATTCTTGGTGTTAACTCCCACCTCAGTGGCATCTCGACCGCCCTTTCTCTTATCCACATTTATCACTTCCTTCAAGAACCAACTTCCACATTTTCTCCCTCCAAGAACAAGGCCTGCTTTTACTTTACCTTTTTGAGCTCCCACACTTTTTAAGTTTTCCTTTTCTTCTTGCTCATGTCTATTCTGCAGAACTTAAAGCTTCATGTTTTATCTATCCCAGTTAAACTCAAGGAGCATTGTGTTGCGTTTTCTTTTATGCACCTAAAGAACTCATTTATTCACATAGTAGTTACTTGATACATACTGTTTACTGTGAATTTATTTCTAGAGATGATTATTGTCTCTTCAGTATTGATTTTTTCTTTTACCTTGAGCTGAGATGGAGTGAAGGCAAAATAATTGCAAATTTCAACTTCCTGAGTAGTCATTGACTGAAGTGACTAAATGAATCATGCTATTTCCACTACTCTGGCTCTACTTTCTCATCTACCCTTATCCCCAGCCTCTTCCAGTCTCAGCTGCTGTGTCAACTTGTATCAGTGCCCAGGGTTCAAATGCTTTATCAAAATTACAAGTCACGGGCTTCCCTGGTGGCGCAGTGGTTGCGAGTCCGCCTGCCGATGCAGGGGACACGGGTTCATGCCCCGGTCCGGAAGGATCCCACATGCCGCGGAGCGGCTGGGCCCGTGAGCCATGGCCGCTGAGCCTGCGTGTCCGGAGCCTGTGCTCCGCAAGGGGAGAGGCCGCAGCGGTGAGAGGCCCGCGTATCGCAAAAAATAAAAAAAATAAATAAATAAATAATAAAAAAAAAATTACAAGTCACCAAGAAGTGTAGTTGGTTTTGCAGATAGTTCTGCCACCATGTTTCTTTAAATTGAAGTAGTTGTTGAATTTGGGCCAAAGATGACCCAAATATAAAAGAAAAGCAATCTGCTAGCGGGAGTTGTATGGGGAGGTATCAGCGTCCACCGTGGCTCGTTCAAATCCAATCACTTGATGCTCAATCTCTGAGGAAAATGGAGACGGTGATCTGGTGAACATAGTGTTCTGAGTGGCTACAGCTGTGTGGGCAATGAAGTTCTGAAACTTTAAAGGCCTGGAATCTAATACTTGCTCAGATATATTTGTGGAATAAACAGGTGAATGAAAAGGAATGAATAAATGGTATTTGTAGATTTCTGTTTCTCAGAGGGTCAACCATGTCAGAGAAGACATGGGTAAGAATCTCTGTAATAAGGCAAGCTTAATGCTGACAGCCACTACCCATAATATTAGCAGGAACACAGCTATTAGAAACTGGCCTAGGAAGCTCAAAGCACCCTGAGCAAAATTAAAAATAAATGTGCAAATGGGATTATTTTTCTGTCGCATTGTAAATCTATGTGCAATATATAAATATGACCATCTGCCTTCCTTTGAGGAAAAAACTATTAACCAGTAAATTCCTAGTGTAAGAATAAGTTTTGTTCTCCTGCCCTTTTCTGCCACCTTTTCTTCCACATTCCAAAAGTTTCACCTGAAAGATTATTGGTATTCTGGTGACAGGCTTTAAACCACAGCACACAGCTAAATGGGTGTTTATTTGAAACCTTTCTTTAGCATAAAGGTAAAGAATGATTTGTTTTGCATCACGATGATAGAGAAGTAGAAACAAGTTAGAAGTCACAAAATGAAACATGGTTTGCTAACTTACAACTAACTTTTCTAGACATTACCTATTTCTTGAGCCTGTTATGAGTAAAGTTCTATCAAATGCTATGGATTAATTTGAAAAAGAACATGTTTGAGCACCGGTCCTCAAAGAGAATGCAGTCTAATTTGGGAAAGACAGAATACATATATATGATAAAGACAAAATGTGTATCTGATCAAAATTATGATAAAAGCCGGTAAATAAATTCCACGTAAGTGATGCAAATAACAGAAAAGCACAGTTGCAGGTGAGTTGTGATAAGGATGACATTTTGTAGGCAACTCAGAGAAGGCTTGTGCCTTCACGGTAAAAATAGCTCCCTGAAAACAGTACAGTAAGTCAGCCTTCTTTAAACACCGTTCTGACATGTGAGTGATAACCATGTTAGATGATATTTTTCTGAATAAAAAGAGGGGTTATATATGAGGCATATAGGGGCAATAATGTGATGGCAAAAATAATCATTCCACTGACAAGTCATGGGGTCCACACTTGGCCAGAGACACAAATGTCAGTGTAACTCCTATGTTGAGCAACTGAAACTCAGGGAAGGTAATCATAAAACAACTTTATATTAATTTCCTCTCTCCATTTAAATTCATCTTTAAATTCATCTCCATTTAAATTCATCTTCTTCTTTCTCTGTTCCTGGCAGGCCCCATAACATTTCTCTTTACTCTCAAATGATAAAAGAGATAAGAGCCAAGTTCAATCACAAAACCCAGGCTCAGTTCAGTAATAAGCATGATTAATACCAGCAAAAACAAGTAATATTCAGAACCCCAGATTTGTTTAAAATTTAGACTCCTCTCCTGCCCCCGGCAGCAGGTGGGAAGTCTGCTCTAAGGACGAAGGGGTTGCCGTCTTTTCTCTTACCCCATCTGAGCTTTCATGCTCCTTCCACTAGCTTGTTCACCGTAACAGTTTCTGACCACTTGGGGTTGGTGCCTGGGGAAGGAGGAGATAGAAGGTGTTACAAAGTGTGGTGCTGCACTGATACGGGTCGAGAATTGATGTTGGTGCTTTTTGGATGTTGTGGGTGTTTAAAGCTAGTGGTCTCTCCCTATCCCTACCCCTGTCCTGAACATTTCATGGCTTCTTTGGAGAATTCCCCTCTTTCTGAGGATTTTTTCCTGGGAGTCCCTTTGGAAGGGTCAAATACATCTCCATTCTGGTTTGATGACTGACTCCTTCCTTTGCTGTTAGGAATCCAGTCATACCTCTAGTTTCTTTCTCCAGGTAGTCTTCTTGGATGGGCCTTAAGAAGAACCATGTGTAATATTCCATTGTATATATGTACCACATCTTAATGCATTCTTCTGTTGATGGACATTTAGGTTGCTTCCATGTTCTGGCTATTGTAAATAGTGCTGCAATGAACATTGGGGTGCATGCGTCTTTTTGAATTATGGTTTTCTCTGGGTGTAAGCCCAGGAGTGGGATTGCTGGGTCATATGGTAGTTCTCTTGCTAAATTTTTGAGGAACCTCCATACTGTTCTCCATAGTGGCTGTACCATTCCCACCAACAGTGCAATAGGGTTTCCTTTTCTCCACATCCTCTTCAGCATTTATTGTTTGTAGATTTTTTGATGATGGCCATTCTGACCAGTGTGAGGTGATACCTCATTGTAATTTTGATTTGAATTTCTCTAATAATTAGTAATGTTGAGCAGCTTTTCATGTGTTTGTTGGCCATCTGTTACGCCTTCTCTTGAGAAACGTCTGTTTACGTCTTCCACCCATTTTTTCATTGGGCTGTTTGTTTTTTTGACGTTGAGCTGCGTGAGCTATTTGTATATGTTGGAGATTAATCCCTTGTTGGTTACTTTGTTTGTAAATATTTTCTCCCATTCTGAGGGTTTTTTCATTTTGTTTATGGTTTCCTTTGCTGTGAAAAAGCTTTTAAGTTTAGTTAAGTCCCATTTGTTTATTTTTGTTTTTATTTTCATTACTCTAGGAGAAGAGTCAAAGATCTTGCTGCGATTTATGTCAAAGAGTGTTCTTCCTACGTTTTCCACTAAGAGTTTTATAGTATCGGCCTTACATTTAGGTCTTTGATTCATTTTGAGTTTATTTTTGTGCATGGTGTTAGGGAGTGTTCTAATTTCATTCTTTTACATGTAGCTGTCCAGTTTTCCCAGCACCACTTATTGAAGAGACTGTCTTTTCTCCATTGTATATTCTTTCCTCCATAAAAAAGGAATGAAATAGTGCCATTTGCAGAGACATGGATAGACCTAGAGACTGTCATACAGAGTGAAGTAAGTCAGAAAGAGAAAAAAATATATAGTATAATATCACTTATATGTGGAATCTAGAAAAATAGTACAGATGAACTTATTTGCAAAGCAGAAATAGAGATACAGATGTAGAGGACAAACATATGGATACCAAGGGGGGATGGGAGGTGGGATGAATTGGGAGATTGGGATTGACATATATACACTACTATGTACAAAATAGATAACTAATGAGAACCTACTGTATAGCACAGGGAACTCTACTCAGTGCTCTGTGGTGACCTAAATAGGAAGGAAATCTAAAAAAGAGGGGATATATGTGTATGTATAACTGATTCACTTTGCTGTACAGCAGAAATTAACACAACATTGTAAAGCAACTCTACTCCAATAAAAATTATTAAAAAAGAAAGAACCATGGGGGCCTTCTCTCATAGAAGGCCTGCGTGGTCCAAGGGAATCACTCACACACACATCTGTGTGTGCAAAATTGTTAAGGACTAGATGTTGAATACCTCCTTTGAACAAT
Organism: Aethalodelphis obliquidens; assembly: GCF_003676395.1. Taxonomy (NCBI): domain Eukaryota; kingdom Metazoa; phylum Chordata; class Mammalia; order Artiodactyla; family Delphinidae; genus Aethalodelphis; species Aethalodelphis obliquidens. The sequence goes on along the minus strand of NW_020837984.1, from coordinate 3,693,737 downwards.
TTTCACTTGGCCATTTTTTTATCAGATTTTTCAAAATTTATCGATTTTTTAATCAGATTTTCTATCTGATCCTTTTTTGTGGCAGGATTGTCTGAGTCACAGCTGAAACGTAACATCTTAACATCTCTTTTTATTAGTATGTTAAGAGAATAAGGTATATAATTTTGAGTCAGTTAACTCTTCTAAGCTCTAGTTTTCTAGTCTTTTTTTTTTAAGATTAAATGATTATGTTTAGCCCTTAGCTCATAGTAAGTGACCAATATGTAAGAGCTCTTATTATTTAGCATTTGTAAAATCATCGTGCTTGAGAATAAGAAAAATGCATATTCATGTACGCTCTCTGAAGATGAAGTCAGTCTTGTAATTATCATGGTACCCTGAGATTTCAAAATAATCAATTTATATCTAGCGACTTGAGTATTTGCTGAAATGTTTATTCTCTCTTGTGCAAGGCTTGGATGTCTTCAATATTTTATTTGCTCTCTTAGTGTGCATTTTTCCTCTTTCTTTTCTAACTGCTCACTTTACTTGAAGGGGAAAAGGAAGGGGGTTTATTAACATGCTCTGATGTATATGTCCTTTCCCAACATTGCTTTTTACAGGAAAAAAGTTTTTTGGTGATAGAAACAGAGTGGTGTGAATAGGGTAACGGTAAATCTGTCCTAAAGCCACTTTGCAACTGTAAATCATCATTATGGAGGATTGACTTTCTCCTCATGGTGACACTTTACCCAGTGAAGTGACCGGAAGGATTGGAAGTGATTTCTACGGTATCAGCCTCTTTGGCATGATTCATTTCTGCCCTCATCTCAGCCTGAAAGTGGAAGCTCAGTTTCTGGTACTGAGGATGAGGATGGCAGCCCCACCGCAGTGAAATCTCCAGACATTACTACACCTCCCACATTGTCAGCTTCCCATAGATAAAAAATTTTTAAAGCTGTTATTTGGTTTTGTCAATGCTACTTTAAATTGAATCTGTTTTGCATTCCTCGCTTGTAGGTTTGATAGCCGTAATCTAATAAAACAATAGGCTAATTCTTTAAATTACTAGGAATTCACAAAGATACCTTAAGTAATGATATGCTTCATACAATTATATCTTACGTTTTTACAGTGAGATGAATTATTTTAAATTAAAATTAGTGTCAAACATTGGTTGGATATTAATTTTTTTGTTTGTTTTAAACCTTTGTTGTCAAATAAAACACAGGTCCAGAAAAACCATACCAAACAGATGTGTAGCTGAACGGCTTATTTCAAGTGAAAAGCTTATAACCACCATCCAGGTCAGGAAAGAGAATGTTTTCAGCCACCCTCCTTGTATGTGCTTTATCCTAATCTTACCTCTTTATTCAGCCAGACACAATCACTGTCCTAACTTTTATAGCAACTAATTCCTTGAATTTCTTTATTGTTTTATCATCCAAGGGTGTGTGCCTAGAAGCAATAGGTTTATCCAGTTTTTTATTTTATAATGAAAAAATTTTCTATGAATCTGTAATTTCCCCTTCTATAACTTTCTTTGCTTTATCATTTATTTGCTAAAGAACATAAATCTCTGCCCTGCAGAGTTTCTAAGCTTGGATATTGCAGACTGCACACCCTAGGTGCTGTTCAACGTGTTCCTCTGTCTTCTGAATTTCCTAAAATTGGGCAACTAGCTGGATCCAGAGGATTTCTCAGAATTGAGTACAGTCCCCTTGACAAGATTTTAGGTGTCTTCTTTAGGAGGGCAAAATGTCTACTTGTTTCTCTTTCTGTGATTTAAATAGCTGTTCATGTTCAATGCCTAGATTTATAAATTTAGGTAGTTGTAAAATTTGGTGGTATTCTGATTCCATAAATTTTTGTCATTATTAAATAGAATACTTATAAAAATGGACGCTTTCTCTTAGATACTATTTGCTACCCAGTGCTTTCATTTCTATAGGGCAAGAAGGATCATTGCTTGATTTTTAAAATCAGTTTTTAAGAAAGTTAATTGGATTCTTATCCTCCAAATGTAACATATAACCATTTTTTAAAAAATACTTATTGTTTGGTAACTTGTGTTTCAACATATTTGGGTGGGTTTCACCCAGTTGCAATTATTATCACGACTGAAGCTCAAATTGTCCCAACTCTGGCCCGTGGGAGCCTTTTCAGGTTGATTACTAAGTTCTTTTCTTACAATTCGAGTAGATTTTGATAGCTCCCTTGCTGTCTAGTGTAACAAGATGCTCCACTTTTATCTTTATTTTCTGTCATAGACTTGGAACTGCCATTCTTGCAAGAAGCTCTGGGTTCTTTTAGTGGAATATGGTATTTCAAGACCAACATATGTATTCACTAGAGAGATTTATTGGTCTCAGTTGAGTGGTCATTTTTTCTAGGCCTTTTTAGTGGGCAGAGTTAGATAGAATATGCATTTGTGTGTGCACACGTGTGCGTCTGTGTATGCATGACTCAGGTTCATAGGAATATTTCTAATTCAAATACAGCACAATAGAGTTTTAAAATTTAATTTCTTCTATATTACATCTGTATTTCCTTTTTGCTACACCATGAAGCCTGCTTCTCAAGGATGTAGGGGATGACAGAATATCCCGTACTGGGCACACAGAAATATCACACTAGCAGTACTCAGCTCCAGCGAAAAGACATAGACTGCCGGAGTGGATACAAAAACAAGACCTTTATATATGCTGTCTACAAGAGACCCACTTCGGACCTAGGAACACATACAGACTGAAAGTGAGGGGATGGAAAAAGATATTCCATGCAAATGAAAATCAAAAGAAAGCTGGAGTAGCAGTAACAGTACTACTAATACGTAATTGAGATTATTTGTAAAAATTCTTGCATATGCTCTTACCACCACCCCATCTTTTATAGTTGTACTATTTGTAAAATTTCAGAACCTATAGCCACTACCGACCATCTTCTCCCTTTAACCTCCATTTTTAACTCCATCTTTAATGCTTACTACCAGTCCTGTGTCAAAGTTTCTCTGGTTATTTTAATTGTCTGAAGATTTTTCTCTATTTTTCAGAAAGGACTTATGGAAATAATATTCTCTGTCTTCCTGCATGTAATAACCATTTGTCTCTGCTCTTTATGTTTGAAAGTCAGTTTTGCTGGGTAAAAAATATTTGGCTCACATTTCTTTCCTTGAGTATCATAAGTGTTACTGTCAGCAAGTCTAGTCGTCTAATTTTATTTCTGTTATAAGAACACTTACTCTTCCTGCCTAGATGAATAAAATATTCTTCTTTTTTTTTACAATTTAAAATCCACCTTATAAGCTCTTTCAATATCTAAGTTTCAAGTGGCATTTTAAAACTTTATGTTTCAGGAAAGTCTTAAGTTTCTAAGAATTTTCTCTTTCTCTTTTTCCTTAATTTTTTTTTAAATTTTTTAATTAAAAAAATTCTTCCTTTTATCCTCCATTTCTCTTAAAGCACTAACTTCTATGTTTATTTGGTAATGTGTTGTTTCTAATTTAGCCTTCATTTCTGATTTTTTTTTCTAATTATTTCCTGAGTTTAGTCACCTAATTCCTGAGTTTTTCTAATCATGATTTGTGTTGTTCTTTCATATCATTTTCTTAATGCCTTTTAGCTTGTTTTGAAAAAGAAGAGTGTGGCTTGATCTGTTTTGTGGACATGTCTTTCTGGAATGCTCAAAATGTTTTTAGGAATGTTATTTAGATATTTTTTGAATCATAATAATTTCAGATAGAATTTGACCTTTTTTCCTTCTAATAACTTTGAATAGAATGTGACCTTTTTCTTTTTCTATGCTCAATTTTATTAATTTTACTGGATTTTTAGAAGAGGTTGTGGTTCAAGATAGCTTCTAAAAACACGTTTCTTCTTTTGTTACTTCATTTAGTGTTCACAGTATGACTACTCATTCACTGAGATTTCTTGGCTATCTTCTGCCTTCCTACTCCCACCCCCGACTTTTATCTGAAGTTTCTCTCTTCTGCTTTTATTGCCTCTTTCCCGCTCAGTTTTGATTCTGCTTCCAGGAATTTCTCCTCAGAGTGGGTGTCAGTTTACAGGGATTAGTCTGCTCTGTCTTCTTCATACCTTGATACCAGTCCCTTAAACTTGCCTGCCTTCGGATTGGGTAAACCCCTTCCAGTTCAGCTGCTGTTCTCAAGTTGGTCCATCAGACATCCAGTGATTACCTGGCGGGGTTCTGTTGTTTTCTGGTCCACTAAATATCTGTTGCTTCCTCCTGCCTTCTCCTTCCCTGGCAATGACTGAAGGAAGATCTGGCGGTGGCTAGTGGTTGGTCCCCATATGCTTGTTTTTGAGGATTGTAGGACAAGTTCTCACCTAGTTTGTTATAAATGTTGTCCATGAGTTTTTGGCTTTACTATCTAATTCCTCTGCTCACATTGATAACGGGGATTTGAAGGAATTCAAGAGCTTTACCACTACTGCCACCTTCATGATTTTCTTTCTAAACATAAGCTTTACTAGAATTTTTTCTAATACACAGATATAAAACACACACAAACACATATACAGAATGGTGTGTCACAGTCTATACATTCCAGTTGTTATTTTTATCCTGAAGTATCCCCAAGTGTATAACATAATATTGTAAATCAAAAAGTTTCCCTTGCAGTGCTCACATAATGTTACCCAGTTTTATGTGAGTCTAAGTGAGAGACTTCTTTTTTAAAGATGTGTTCCACTTACTACTGTATTACCTATGTGTCGTCACATTGTTACCAATTAAGCCAGCATAAACATATGCTAACATACTTAACACTAAATTGTTCCTCTTTGATAACAACAGTTGATAATCAGAATAGCTTCTGCCACATTCAAAGGAAAAGTGAGATCTCTCCTTGGAGAAGTTTGAGCCGTCAGTGAAATAAGAATAATCACGTTTTCCTCAATATTTTATTTAAGTTTTAAGTTTATTTAAGTTATTAAGGGCAAAAAGTGAGGAACCAAAACCTTAAAACTACCTATTGACACTGCCTGAAGAGTCCCATAGTCTCATCAATGAAATCATGATCTTTTCCTGCATCCTTTTCCAACAAGGCAACTTTGATACCCAGCCAACTTCATAGGGCAGTTTGAAAGTTGACTACTTTCCTTCTTTCAAGGGCTGGTTTCTGAGGTCCAAATGTGTCTCAAGACTTCGTTCATTGTAGATGGAGCTCATATGTTGGGAGCTGTTACAGAGGAAAACCCATCAGCTCTGGAGTCACAAAGCCCTTAGTTCCATCCTGGCTCAAAATCCTCCTTATCTGAACTGGAACAAGTTACCTTCCTTCCTGGTTCTATTTCTTCACGTATAAGGTAGGTCTAGGGATTTCCCTGGTGGCACAGAGGTTAAGAATCTGCCTGCCAATGCAGGGGACATGGGTTCAATCCCTGGTCTGGGAAGATCCCACATGCCGCGGGGCAACTAAGCCCGTGCGCCACAACTACTGAGCCCGCGTGCCACAACTACTGAAGCCCATGCGCCTAGAGCCCATGCTCCGCAACGAGAAGCCACTGAAATGAGAAGCCTGTGCACCGCAACAAAGAGTAGTCCCTGCTCGCCGCAACTAGAGAAAGCCCACACGCAGCACGAAGACCCAACGCAGCCAAAAATAAATAAATAACTATGTCTAAGGATTTCTTCTTTAGAGTGTAGTATCTAGATTTAGTGTTTGGCACGTTACATTTTGTAGACATTTAAAAATATACCCATTTCCGGAGCTTCCCTGGTGGCGCAGTGGTTGAGAGTCCGCCTGCCGATGCAGGGGGCACAGGTTCGTGCCCCGGTCCGGGAAGATCCCACATGCCACGGAGCAGCTGGGCCCGTGAGCCATGGCCGCTGAGCCTGTGTGTCCGGAGCCTGTGCTCCGCAACGGGAGAGGCCACAACAGTGAGAGGCCCGTGTACTGCAAAAAAAAAAACAAACAACAAAAAAAATTTCCTTGTCATATGCAAAAGAATACATCTTCCAAAGTCATGTGGGAAATACACGTGGTTTGAAAACCTCCCGAGATGACTTTATATGCTCCCAGTGCTCCTGAAGAACATTCATCAGGGAGAGTAAGGCCTCTAGGTACTCATGACCAAGCAGCTAAACAAATCAATATCTTAGATACCAGTCACCAAAAGATGAAATTGAAATGAACTGTTACTGATCACTAGTACTTTGTTTGTTTAAATTAATTAACAATTTATTTACTGCTTATAGCCATTATATTTATAAAACATCTGATTATGATTCATTTAAATGTCACCCAAAGCTTATAAAAGGAAGCTGCATGAGTCTTTTTGGAAGACTAATATTTAAAAGTAAAGTACTTATTTCTTATGTAAAGAACGGATTTATTGTTTTCACTTTAAGGAAACCCTTAGCATTAGAAAATGTAAACTTACAGAAAGTGGGATTTCTAAAAGCAAAGAGTGCCTGGATGGGACAGGCTGCATATTGACATTATGCTAATTAGAGACTTGAATCACTGACACCTGCGTTGCTTAGAGGGACATAATGCAGCATCAAGGTCTCTGTCCTTTTGTTGATTTAAAATGTTATCCTTGAAATATCAATGTTATAAATATTAATAAAAATACTAAGAGCTTGGCAAGTGGATTCCAGGAAGACTAATGACTTCCAGTTAAATATCAAGTCATTATTCTAACGGACCTTTTACTAGGCAACAAAGATGGAACAAAGCTATAAGCCCTTCATAAAGGTCTTAACAACCATTCAATTGAGACAAAAATTCCATCAACTAGTTGTTTGACCTAAATAGATTGATTGTTTCTAGGTGAATTAATCAGCCTTTGGTTATCATCTCTCAATACCAAAAACAGGTCTGGCTGATTTTTTGACTCCTTAATTGGTTGTCTGTCCAGTTGGGGCACGGGTACACCCACATAAGCGTGCACAATTATTTGTGTGAGCCAATAACTTAAGTCAGTTCATCCCCAGGTAGTCTGATGTATGTCCATGGAAAGGCATCTCAAAAACATGGCATTGAACAAATGAAAAGTAAGGTGCATAAAGGATATGTAGGGTAAACGATCATTGTACTGTCCATTTATCAGACTACACTATATGTTGGTAATGGATGTAAATTTATGTCAGTTAAAGTATGGAAGGTGAGGAGAAAGGATGCATATTAAGGGTGCAAGACTTGTGCCTAAGAAATGGTTGGAGGAATAGGATGTGTAACAAGAGGGCAAAAAACAAGGGGCCATGTTGTGATCGATAATGACGGTACACCGTAAAAGGTATAGCATGATTGATCAGGGTAATCCTATGTTAGAATATAAAAGCGGGGATATTTGCAGTTTATCTTTGTATTAGAATATGGGCATTTTTCAAACTGGCTTGAACTTACTTAGCATTTAGAATGACATGTGGTGTCATTCTGTTTCCTGTGTGTCACGTTGAATGTGGAAATGGTAGGCCTCCTGAAGAAAACATCATCCTTCCAGTTGTTCCTCAAAAATCCTTTTTATGTGAACTAGTTGCCAGGCCAAATTATACTACACACTCTGACTAACCTGAGTGTCTGTGCCGGTGAGCAATGTTTTGTTAGTTTATTAAATCGTGTGCTATAAATACCTTCTACCACTAATGGGTTTAGGGTAAAAGTCCATAGTTAGGACATTATCAATTTAACTTCATCATTAAAACAATAGTTAGTGGAACAGATTTTACCTGGGAAACAAAATAACACAGAGAACATTGTACCCCTAATATTTTACGAATATATAAGATAATTAAATACATATAGCACTCTCAGTGAGAAAGACTGTAGAGTTATTGTCAGAACTCCCAAGGATGAATGCAAATCCATTTAATATTAATCCTATTCTAATTTGCTTTAAAATTAGGAGATCTCAACAGTGCAACCTGATTGTCAACCTGACTTTGTCCATACTTACATTCTGAGCCATACAGTGTTTAAATGATTGCATTAAACTCTTTTTGTGTATGTTGTATATTTTACTCTATAGCTGTCTGTATGGAGTCGTAACTTTCAAGGGCCATTTTTCCCCCTTTAAGCCCGGTGTTTTGAATACAGTACAAAAAGTGTAATGAAACTGTAGCCTATTCATGCAGATGCATTCATTTCACAGAGGTCTTCCTTTGAGATCAATCAAACCAAGAAAGAGAAAATTCTCTGTAGTCAACAAAATATACAGTGCATGTCTCTGTTTCTTGTCAAGTACCTCAGATCTGCATTTAAGGATGGCCTAAAACCCCCTTAACAGACTTTACGAAGGAAAAAAAACCAGCATGAGTAAAAAATTGTAAATAATTGCCCATTTCTATAGCAAAGTTCAAATTTCTCTCTTGAAATGGTGAACCAACTCAAATAACAACATTAGGGAATGTCCTTGTTTAGGGATAATTAATGGCCTTGTAGTTTTCTCACTGTTTATTATGTACAGTCAAATAGGAAAGGAAAATGTTAAAAGCTCAAAGGCTAAAGCTGAAATGTATACAGCAGATTTATATGTGTTCAGTTTTTGTTTTGAGAAGGCGCTCATTTTAATTTCATGTGTCATTTTTATTATGCAGAACAAAGAAAAATACATTAGTTACTCATGCAGAAGCTGCAAGCATCTTTTAAGGAAAAGCTTTAAGTTGTGTCAAATCTATTGAGGTATCTTCTACTTGATACACTCAAATGACTGAGTTAGTTTTACATTTCAAACTTTAAGGTGGGTAGGTAAGTAAGGAATGTTTGTCACCAATGACCCAATAACAGCAAAACCCCACAATACATAGCTGTGCTCAAATATTCTAAAATATTTAGAATATTTTAATATAAACAGAATGCTAGAAAATACAATTTAGGGGAAGAGACTAACATTGTTACTTCAGTGGTTGATGATAGCAATTGACTAGTGAAATAGTTTGCACAAAACTTTTTCTGAATGCAGTTTCAGTAATATGGAACTGTACATTCTGAGAAATATGGGAAGATGTAGGAAATTGTTGCATAAACTGCTCTGACTAAAGTAGACATTGTGATGAAGTATAATGTCCTCAAGTAAACAGTTATCATGTTAAGAATGGAGAAGCAATCACACAACGTAAGTATTTTGCCCTGGCAGCTCTACTTTTACTATCCCCTCCTTACTTTCCCTGGGATGACACATTCCTGCCATACACAAGCTTACAAAAACGGGCAAGGGGCTCATACATATACAGTAAAAATCTGTAGAGAAAATATTACTTTTTAGAGAACAGCTAAATGTTACATAGGCCTAATTTCTTTACCTTGACCGAAGACTATTAATGAACACTGCATCCAGATGAGACATCTCAGTCGACTGAAAATATTTCTGTGACATAAATTGTACCAGCTAGCAGATGTTAGCCCACGAATCACCTTTTGAAACAAGCAAGGAGAGAAAATTATCACAGAACCCACTCAGTAATTCCTAAATAACCCTCAGGACGCTGTGCATCAGGTTAAACATACTTCCTCAAACACCTCTCTCCTGTGTTCTTTCTTCAAGCCCTCACTTCTCCCATAGTCTTTCAGCTCTGCACTGAATAGATCTCAAAATTTACTCACGATAAGGTAATCAAGACTTGACTACAAAAAAAAAGTATGTGTACTTAAAAATATCAGTTATCTTATGAATTCCAAATAATAGTTTTTCTTTCACCTCAGTAGTTACTGATTTTCCTTAAAATATTTTAAAACAAGTTCCTATGACTTGTCATACGTTCTTTTGATTATCTTTAGTGTGGTAAGATTCTATTCTCAAGAGCAGAATTTTATTTGGTGTGAAGTCTTATAGATTAGATAGATGTTGAAGGTTTGTGATACTGTAAGTCCCCAACATACGAATGAGTTCTGTTCCAAGAAAGCGTTTGTAAGTCCAACAAAGTTAGCCTAGGTACCCAACTAACTCAATCAGCTATATGGTACTGTACTCCAATAGGTTTGTTATACTTTTTACACAAATAATACATAAACAAACACAAAAAATAAAGAAAGCATTTTTAATCTTACAGTACAGTACCTTGAAAAGTACAGTAGTATCGTACAACAGCTGGCATACAGGGGTCGGCATCGAGGAAACAGGCAAGAAATAAAGATACTGTACTACTGTACTCTATGCAGTACTGTACAGTAAAGTACACAAAAGCACAACCACTCGTAGAAGATGCACGCACGTGACAAAGTACACCAGACTCGTGAATTAACTTATGTGACTGGACATGCGAATGCATATTCACATCTTTGAAGGCTCACAACTTGAAGGTTCATATGTAGGGGACTTTATTCTTCTGATTTAAGAGAAAAAAAAAGAAGAATAGTGATGAATTTATCTTGCAGCTTAGGAGCTAGTCCGAAAGGCAGTTCCCGAAGAGATTTACAAAGCATTTTGAGTAATAGAAACATTTTGGAATGAATCTGTAGCCTTAAAATGTGTCTACTGTGAAAACCAAGATGGTGTGCTTGTCTTTAGAACACCCTGCCTGGTGCCTTCAAGTCTATTAGAGAATTTCCATTACCTAGGTGTCGAGTTTATCGCCTGAAAGATATGTGGATTCTCTACCTGTTAAACTGTCATTTATATACTCCAGATGGTATCCCTAGGTTTTGAGAAACTGTTGAAGCATGTCACATCAACTGCTCCTGGGAAGTAAGGAATATACTCAGCAATTCAGTATTTTACAATCTTATTAATTTTTAGCATAAAGTCAGATATCTCAAGTTCAAATTTCAATTCCATCATTTCTTAACTATGTGACTTTTGGGCACTTTACTTAAATGTTCTTGACCTTATTTTCTTCATGTATAAAATGGGAATAATAATTATTCCTGCTTTGTAGGACTATGGTGAGAAACAAATGAATTAATTCATATAAAGTATTAAGTCTTGGCACATAAACACGTTTAATAAATATTCGATAGACTTGTTGATTTTATGGTGATATTTTGTAAATACTGTGTTTTAAAGCATTATTCTTCCTGCTTGGCTTTTCATCTTAATAAGATAATAACATTTTTAACAACAACAAAAAATAAATGCATAGGTGAAATTCAGACTCAATAAAGACTCAGTAAAAGATTGAGAAGTATTTTGGGGCAGAAAACCCATTTCTACCAAGCTTTTTATTTTATATACTTAAGGCTCACCTTTAGTGAAATTATTTGCTATCACCTCCTGCTTTGGTTACTCCTCATGTGAAAACCTCTCACATAACTGAGGACCAATATGAAGGAGCACAATTTTTAAAGTATATTTTTAAGCATGTTTTTTCAGGCCTATAAATAAAGCTACCATGTATGCATCTCAAAATGATTTTTAAAATGTATTGCTCTACAACAAATATTTTTATTATTTATATTTTGATTTCAATTCAAAGAATTCAAAATATACCATTAAATATTTTATTTGAAAGACGAATTATATATTCATTGGATGTGATGAGTATTAAACATTTAAAAATTGTCACATAGATCTCATAATGCAATTGGTAAATGAAGAAACGGCAAGTAAACATCTAATCTTACCAAGTTATAAAGATAAGTCTTGTAACCATTTAGACTTCTAGGCATGATATTACCTAAGCTTTCTGATGTATTTGGACTTTTCAAATAAAAATATGACACAGATAGTTCCTAAAGGAATGTAAAGGGACTGCATATTTTTTAAAGTGTATTTATTCTTTGATTTAGAAAGTGTAGGGATTTTTTTTCTGGATTATCATGACTAGTTCAAAGGGTGGGAAGAGATGTCTGAAATTTAAAATAAAAAAGATTGTGTGGAGAGATTTTTTTGAAAATTAATAGCAAAAATAGATTTTCCAGGTAATCACTGACTTGGTATTATCTGTGAATGATTACAAACACAGAATACAGAAATGCATTGTTTTAGCTTGAGTTTCCCAGAAAGTAGAGACTGAAGCAGATGGCTTGTATGTTGCTGCTTTATTGGTGAGTGTAATCTTAGGGAACAGGAGTGAGGGACAAGGCAGTGGAACAGGAAGGAGGGAAGACAAATGATGATGTCTTATATAGTTGGCCACTCCAAAGTACGATGGATTGCTTAATCGCACAGCAAAGTCCTCCTAGAAGCCATAGATGCTGTGTCTCAGCGCAATCCATCGGGGAAAAAAGGGAGAATCATTTGTCAAATGGCTTTCTTCTCTTATTGGTTAAAGGTTCACCCCAAGAGTGAAACACCTTGCGTGTCTGGTTTCCAGGACAGAGAATGCAAGGGTTATGGAAACAGTCTGATGGTCTGAGATAAAGCACTGTCAGAATGTGCGTGCATGAAGTGACTGGGCCAAGAGACAGGCGAGGCCTTATTATTTTTGAATCATAATGAATTCAGAGGAAAAATTATCAACCATATTTTTGCTTTTTTTTTTTTTGCGGTACGCGGGCCTCTCACTGTTGTGGCCTCTCCCGTTGCGGAGCACAGGCTCCGGACGCGCAAGGCTCAGCGGCCATGGCTCACGGGCCCAGCCACTCCGCGGCATGTGGGATCCTCCCGGACTGGGGCACGAACCTGTGTCCCCTGCATCGGCAGGCAGACTTTCAACCACTGCGCCACCAGGGAAGCCCTTGGTAACTTTTTAATGTATTTTCTCTCCATCACTTTTTCTATGCCCAGCTTGAATTCATTTTATGTAAATATGTTCTCTACCAGCCAGTATTGTGTTTGGCTTTAAATATAGAAGTTCAGTGAAGAAGTAGATTTATAACACGAAGTTTGAGGACGGGCACCTGAGAACTAGACAGGCAACTCATGTATGCACTGAAGAACCAGACTCCTTCTGCCTCTGCTCCACATTCCTTACTGATGGCTGTGCCAGGCTATTCCTCTTCATCACTTTTTAGTCAAAAAAGACAGAGTAAAAAAGACAGTTCATGAATAATTCTGTGTATCTGTTTTTTTAGATAAAACTTAGTTACATGAGGTAACGTAAAGCATCTACTACATGAATATATTTTACATATATTTTTTAATGCACATTATTTAAAAAAACTACTTTTAATGATATACCAAAGTGCATCTTCCTCAAGAGTTAGGTTCAAATATTAGGGCCTAAGGAGAAATTTCCTGTAATCAGAATCACTTTTAAATTGATTTAACATTCTAAAATGGATCAGTGTAATTCACCACGTTTAACAGAATAGAGGAGAAAGCAATAGTATGATCATCTCAATATATGAAGAAAATTCATTCGATAAAATCCAATACGCCTTCCTATTTTTAAAAGTCTCAGCCAACTAGAAATATAAGGAAATTTCTTTAATATGATAAACACTATTAAATTTTAAAAAGCTACAGTTAATATCATACTTGATAGTAAAATAGTGAACACTTTCTCCCTGAGTCTGGGCACAGAGCAAGTGTGTTCACTATTATATTTAACTTTGTACTAAGAATCTTAGTGCAATAAGACAAAAAAGAAATAAAAGTTATAAAGAAAGACATAACAACACTAATTTTAGCTAACATGATTGTGTACATGTAAAATCAGAATATACAAATTATTTCTGTAAGTTAATTTAATAGGTTTGCTAGATTCAAGGTCAATATACAAAAATCTCTGATAATTTCTATAGACTAACCAGATATTAGATAATAAAATTTTAAAAAATACCATTTACAGTAGCATAAAAGTATTAAACTTACACAAATAAATCTAATGTAAGATATGCAAGTCCTTTACCTTGAAAACCTCAAAACATTGCTGAGAGAAATTAAAGACTTAATAAGTAGCTATACCATCTTCTAGAATTAGAAGACTCAATATTGTAGTTCTTTTGTTTGAATTCTCTTTGCTTTCTCTTATTCTCTTCCCTTGACTTCTTGTCCTTTCTCCATTTCTTCCTTGTTTTTGTGAGGTAAGCAACATTTCATCACAACCTCATGAAGACTGTCTCATGTAGCATTTTCCTTCATGAAAGTACATTTATGAATCTTTGATCGCACCAGTAAATCTATAGCACATAGATGCAATATTAAAAATGATAGTATGTCTCCTAGGCCAGTGTACAAAATCCTGTTTAATTCATAATATAATTTATATATTTTATTTTACAATAAAACTTGGAGAAAGAAATTTGTTCCAACACTGATAATAAAACAAAGATCAAAATATAATGAGGATTTTTATTACAAACTTTTGAGCTAAAGGAAAGTAGATCTAATGAAATAAAGATGAGATAAAGCTGCAAATGAATGAACTCTCTGACTGCCAGGCACCTTGTGAGTATTTTATTCTCACCACTCTAAGCCTTACCTGTAAGGTCTACATTATTCCTGTTCTGCACATAAGTACTCCGAAGCTCAACAGGTGTAACTTATCTAGAGTCAAATAGCTCAGAAAAAAATCTGAATATGAATCTATACTTGAGTATGAGCAGTCCTACAACCCATATTGTTTCCTCTGTGCAATGCTGTGAAGAGTCATAGGAAATTTCATTTCACTTTCAAAGACTTCATGCCCAGTACCTTCCTGGATTTCCTGAAGGGAAGGAACTCCGAGGTAACTTTTTTTTCCAAACCCATTGCTTTACAATTGAGAAAACTAAGGCAAAGAGAATTTGAGGGACTCACTACATATGGGCAGAGCCCATCCCAAATTCTGTTCCTTTAGATTCTGGTAGCTGCCTTCCTGTTTCCACTGCTGGTGACAAAATCCAAATCCTTGTTGTTATCTCTTGCCTACACTGCTGCAGTAACCTCCTCACTGGTCTCTCTGCCTCCAGTTAATAATCATGTATGCTGCTGCTTGAATAAACTTATTAAACACAAATATTTGTTACACTAAAATGGGATAATAATACGGTTGTGAGGATTAAAAGGGATAAAACATGTAAAGTTCTTAATACAGGGCTAAGCACTTAGCATCAAATAAGTACTTGCCATTATTATTTTCCTATGCAGAGGCCATAAACGACATTCCATCATTCATAAAGGGAAGGTACTTTCTCTGGGAAGAGGTTTCACGTGCAAGTGATTGCCTAAGGAAACGCTGCCTGGAGAAATGGGTAGCGAAGTGGAGGAATCAGCACAGGGAAGGAGAAGATCCATGAATGCATTCAGGTGACACCTCAGCACCAACTGGATCTCGTAGGAGCGCTGAAGTATATGTTACACCTCAAAGTTTATTCCACCTTGAGGCAGGGGAGATGGGTGGCTTTATATTACTGGTCACTCATTGGCTGTGAGCCACCCTGGAAGAGACATAAACTCCCAGCATTTCTGTCTCTTGGCCTGTATGGTCAAAGTCTCTGACATAACCCAAGTGACATACTCTGGAAAAGGTTTTAGGAGCAAGCCAATAGAAGCAAAGCATACAGGCCAGGGGACGGGTGCACAGGACTGTGAGAAGGGTAGGCAGAGTGCCAACAGTGTCCAGCACCTTTCTCTGTATCACACTTGCAATCTTCCTTCCTATTAAGGCCCTTTCCCACTGTTACTCTTCACTTATCCTCTGTTCCAGCCAAACCGCACAATTCATTCATTCACAGTTAATCAGCATTTGCCAGGCACGGTTCTAGGTGTTGGGAAAATAATAGTAAACAAGTTTTCTCTCTTACTGAGTCCATATTTTCTCGGGGAGATAAATAATAACAAGCAAACACATAATCTATATGACATCAGGTAAGGACATAGATGAAGAAAAATAAGAGGATAGAGTGCCAGGGCTTTTTTGTTTTTTGCTTTTTGTTTTAGATGGGGTGATCAGGAAAGGCCTCTCTGAGGAGGTGACATATTAACAAAGACATAGGTAAGGTGCAGAAGTAAAATCAGCTAATATTTATTAATCAGCAGAAGAGAATTCCCAGGGAAGAGAAGAGCCGTGCACAAGCTCTGAGGCAGAAGGTGCCTTGCTGCTTTTGTGGAAGCACACAGAGGCCTGATGATTGGAATCTGGTGGGTGATGGAGAGCGGTAAGAGGTGAGGCGAGAGCCAGAGATCACAGGACATAGGTCTTGGAAACTACAGTCATGGTGCAGACTTCTAACCATGCTGAGAAGTCACAGAAACCCTTTGAGTCAAGGAGTGACATATTTGCCTTATGTTTCCAAGTATATCAGGTATTTATTGCTATTCCAGAAGGTGTCAGAATACTTAGTGGCTTAAAACAGCTACCACTAATTTGCGCACAGTTCTGTGTGTTGGCCGTTTGGGAAGGGCTCTGTGGGGGCATTTTGACTCTGCTCCAGGGAGGTGGCTGAGCTCAGTCATGCTTAGGCTGTCCGTTGGCAGTCAGCGGGGGCCTGCATGGTTTTGGAAGGCCTTCCTCATGGTGTGATAGTTGGTGAAGGCTGAGAGCTGGGGTGGGGCGGGTCTTGGTTCTCCTCCACTGGTGCTTTCACGTGTATCCCTTCATGTAGGCTTCCTCACAATGCATGTGGAGCAGATCTGAGGGGAAAGATCTGGAAGTCAGTTATGGATAGGTTAAGCTGAAAAAATTCCTTAGCTGTACAGAAGTTTTATGTAGGCGTTTGGTACGTTTAAGTGAGAGGTCAAGATACACACTTAGCTACTATTTGAAGGCAGTGAATCGGGTGAGATCATATAATGAGTGAATATAGGTAAAGAATAGAATAGAATCATGACTTAGTGCTTCTTAGGTTGGGACAAGAAGTGGATTCAGCAAAGGAGACTGGGAAAAAGTAGACGTTTAGTACGTTATTAAGCATAACCTAACTAACAAACCAAGTATAGATGATTGCGTATCATGAAGCAAAGAACATGTGTCATCCAGTCTATGTACCTTTGTTATTTAAAATGAAGAAAACAAAAATTGTTTAATTAAATCACATTCTATTTCAGGGATTTTTCTTTCTCACATTTCTATTATTTTAATTTCTACTCTTTGAAAGCTTCTCCTCACCCGAGTACTGAAAAAGTTGAAAAAAAATAGGAGCGTTGGATAGAGACTGAAATGTCACCTTCTTTACAAGTTGGAGGAGAGGATATAGGTTAGCATTAGGCAGATTTACCACCTGCTTGGAGACAGTCCTAGACAGCCACATCCTAGCCTTACTAGAAGTTTCTCTACTACTACACATTTCGTTCTCCCAAATTCTACTGTTTTGTTTTTATTTTTTATGTAAACTATAGCAAATGTTGTCCTCTTTGTGGAGGTCCAATAAAGAGCATCCTACTTCCTTGCCAAGATTCAGAAAAATTAATAAAACAGAAGGACGGCCAACAGAGATCAAAATGTCAATTTTATTATTAGCAACTGCTAAGTTGGAGGACTTAGCTTAGTTTGAGGGCCTAATGAACCTGCTAAACAAGCTCCCAAATTGGGTAGACTTTCCAACACATGACAGGCAACACTGGACTTGGGCAGGCCCCAGCTGGTGGAGGTGGGCAAAGAGCTGCCCTGGGAGAACAGTGGAGAATAAATAGCTGCTTCCGTGGGCAGTTTCGCCTTAGAAGGAAGCAGGGACGTTCTGGTTATGTAAGTCTTGTTTATTTTTCCCCAAATTACACCCTCAACCCAGATGGAGTGAATAAAAGTGTAGGGAGAGGCCAAAGTGTATATCCACTCAGGATGGAGGGGGGGAAAGTTGACCCAACAAACATTCAGGACTTTTGCTTTGTACAGGCATGTTATGGGCACTGTTTAACTGCTTTTTCTGGGGGGGGGGGGGTACAAAAAAAAGAATCAATAGTAATATTTCTAGAAGTAATTGGAATCCTTGGAAAGAAACTGTTATAAAAAATAACATTTTAATCTGTATTTTCATATGCAAAAGGAATGAAATAAATTTACGTGTGTGTATTTGGGAGGTGTTAGGGAGTTGAAGAGAGGGAGCTTGGCAGAAGGATGAAGCACGTGGCTTGGGCTTGATTCTGCTGAGGGGATACAAGGAAATAATGGAGGAAAGGCATTGAATTAAAAGTTCCCTGAATAGCCATGGTGGAAACATGGGCTCAGAACAGTTGTGTTGCTGTCCAGAGTGAAAGGTTAGGGGAGGGAGAGAGACATGCAGTGTGCATCTCAGTGTTCCCTAGTTGAGGGTTCTCACTCTAAAGTGAATTGGCCAGCATCAGGCCTGCGATGAACATAACTTCCTTAAAACCATTTCCTCTGCTTCACCACCGTGTACACAAGTGTGAGGAATCTGCTGCTGCGATTTGGCCCCTGAAGAATTAAGTAGGTAAATGAGTTCTAGTGTATCCCAAACAGAAAAATAGCCGTCCTGTCTAATCTTTGCCCTAGGCACGCACTTTGAATCATCCTTCCAGTGCCCACTTAATTACGCTAGACTGGCAGCTGCTCTTCCAGGCAGCCCCCTAAATGGCAGTCAGTCTGGAGGGGCATCCCCAACATGTGACTGCAGGACTGGGAGCACATACAAATTATTTTTTGATAATTTCACTTGCATGGAAGTTCAAGGATACATACCACCTCCCTCTGGATATGTTAACTATTTTTTAATGATGCTATCTGATATTTTAACAATGTATGCAGAGCAGCAGAGCCTTGAGTGTGTTGTTTAAATATCTTTGATGCTGTGTCATAACAAATTAGTTTCTAAACGTTGCCAATTTGGCAGACAAAGCTGATTATTTCCTGCAATCACACTGCATATGTGCGCGAGATTATAATTAATGATCAGGGATGCCAGCCATACTTTAATAATGATCCTTCAGTGTTTAGGAGCCGATTAGAGCAACTGGCATTTGTACCCTCTATTGGGGCAGAGGCAAGAGAAAGGAGGCAATGAAGCTGGATAGATCTGTCAGTGTCAGAGAATCAATAGTCTGCTGATTTCCGTTATAAATTTGAAGATTCTGGGGGAGTTATTGACAAAGCTGCTGCTGTGACTATTAACAGAGTGTTTATGTAGCCTTCACTCAAGCAGTGCAAGTCCTAATTAGATTGGAATTGGTCTTTTGGCAACTTTGCAGTATTTGCGTCCTCAACATACCAGTATGCCACGTGAGGACTCTGAGCATATTCGTGATATATTTCAGAAGACTTCATTGTGAGCACTAAATGTCAAGATATCAAAGGTGTTTCATCATAATGAAATGAGATTTATCAATTCTCGCTTCCCAAGATTTTGGCTTTTTAAAAGACCACGTTTTCTTCCTGTTTCTTGGCAAAAATGTGGCCAACAGTGAATGTTGTTAACTGAAGATGATAGCATTGAAGATAAAAATGAGAGGGGAGAGAAGGGGGGGAAAGAGAAAAAAACACAAATCTTTATAAATGGAGCCTATTTTAAGAACGTCATCTGAAGCTTGGAATTCCAAAGCAGTTAAAGTGATTTTTTGATTAGCCAAAGGATTCATGATGGGGTAATTTTAGATGATCTGATATTAAAAATAGAGTTTGATTTGCTTACCATTTAGAACTCTATCCTGTACAAACTAAGGTAAATCTGTAGTCTCATGGACCTTTTTGCAGTGATGCCTACTGTGATTCCAGAAGGCTTTGGATAACCCTAATTCCCCTTCTACCACATCTTCCTAAAATACTGTCATACATCATTCCAAGGCAAATCTGTTCTCTTTAATGAAAAGGCTATGTGATGATTAAACTCTCATGGGGTATCTGGAGATTGTAACTTTGAACAGAACTGCAGTGAGAACTTTCATCCCAGCAAAAATAAAGCAAGGCATGGAGAGCTAATGTTACGGCAGCATTTTTAGGCAGGAAAATCACAAGGAGGGGCCTGCTTTCTTAACCATGATTTGCCTGGGATTATCTTGAAACCAGGTTCTTAAATTAGAGGACAATATCTCATCAAATATACATATATTTGATAATATATATATATATACACACACACTTATATATAATTTTTAGACTGGGAAGGAAGAATTGGAGTATATGTTTGATATACCAGCTTGAACAGGAAGTCAAATTAAAGAAATTATAACAATTTGTTTGCTCTTGCTTACAGTTAAACTGAATAAACACCTAGAGATAGACACAGAAGCAAAACTACCTCGGGGATGCCAAGCTAACTCTACCAGTCCCTTGGGGTCTCTGCTAAGGCAGGCTGAGTAGTCCTTCTAGAGATTCACCGATCACTCTTTTCCAAGGCTTTCTTCGCTCTTGAGAAAGAGATGGGAGTGGCGGTGGTAGAACCATATGACATCTTGGGATTCAGTGAATAGGAGCTTGATCAAAAAGCTTAGTTAAACCTTTTAAAAACTTTTAAAACGTGTCCTATTACTTGTTTTATCAGTTTCTTTAAAGAATTCTCTACGTACTACAGATTGCATCCATTTAAAGTGTACAATGGGATGACTTTTGACAAATGCATAATAAAATTCAAGAAAATGCAAATTAATATATAGAAATAAAAAAGGAGGTCTACTGCCTGGAATGGGGCAGAAGGAAGAATTAACTATGATGGATGGAAATGGAAATGGAATTGCACTCTGTCTTGATGTCCTGGTGGTTTCATAGGTGTGGTAGGGTTTTGATCAAGAACTTTCTGAAACTCTCTTGTTTGTGTTTATTTTTAACTGTGTAAGTTATTGATTTAGATTCTATTTGTGTGTGTGTGTGTTATCCAGGTTTTTTGCACTTAATTTTTCCCCCTTTTGGAGCTTCAGACATTGTCAGTAGAAAAAACTCGAAAAGGATAATCGAGCTAAGTTTTACTCTGGAAATTGCTTAAACGTGGATTGAATGTATCACCTTTATCAAATTGATCTTTGCAGAAAGGTTAATGTTAATGCTTTGCATAATTAAAAAATTAGACTATATATAATGCAAGCTAAAGCATATTTAGAAAAACACTGTTAAACATAAATGTGACCCGACTCTGGAATGCTTCACTGGGATCAGTGGCCACATTATCCTCACTGTCATGGGCATTCCTGCTTTGGAAATGAAGGAGAAGCAGCATTATTTTAACTTCGAAAGGGAGAAGTAACTAATGACCTTGTCTTTACAACACACCTTATACAATACCTCTGCCTAGTATTTATAAATTCATTCCCTTACTTTCTATCACTATATCTCCTAATTTGAGTGAAAGTTTTTCTTTGCAGAAAATTTTCATTTTATTATAATTATCCTACAGAACTGTGTATATAGTGATTACTAAGCACATTCTAACTACATGAATGGAGTAAGTCTGATTTATTCTAAGATGATGTTTCAATGGGAGCTTTAATCAACCTGACAAGAGTCAATTGGGGGAACGCTAGGTCTCTCTGAAACTGCTATGTACAGAATTACGATATGTGCCCTCCCTTCTATATTCCTACACATCTATCAGATTGGATCTCAAGTTCTTCATTCCTACTTGTGAACAGATTACTAATAATACATTTTTGAAATGTTTCCCCTTCATTTGTATCTACATTTTAATAAGGCTGTGGTGTAAAAGTGAAAGGCATGAATCTCAGAAAAGAGAACTTGATGTCTCAGTTAATGGATGGAAGAGGACTCCAGGGTCCACAAAGACTTTTCTGATGCCCTCATTTTCAAGCATGATGCTAGTTCAGGTTTTGTATTGTATAGGTATTAGGTGTTCAAGAGATGCTGAAGAAAAGTTCAGCAGGCAGCTGGTACCATGTGTTCCTATTTTTAAAGAAGTATAGCAAAGTATTTCAATCACATACACATTGTATAAGTTAAACAGCAGCATATGTAAACCATTCATTCTTTTTTTACATCCTAACTTCTTAGGCCAAGTGCTTCCCAGCGTCTATATAATACCTGAGGTCTATCTGAACACTTTTTAATGAGCACATATTTATTGAGTCTTGTTGTCCTTAACTTTTGCTAAAAGAAATATGAGACATAGCCCTTGTCCTTATAAAATTTATAATGGCAAAAATTAAAGAAAATTCAGTACTGAACTGCATGGAATTTAAGAGGAGTTCTGAGAAAGGGCTGAGAAGTCAAACTCATTTTGGAGGGTAGGGTCTCTGGAACTGGGTTTGAGGAATAGGCATGTTTTCCAATGGCCTAAAATTTAACAGAAGGTCAGTGGAAGTTGGGGAAAAGTCTTCTGACAGGGGAGGAGAAAGTACTCCAGTGGAAATTGCTGTTCTCTCTTTTATTTCTGAGATAAGCGTCAAATGTACTTTGAGGTATTATCCTGCAGCAGTGAGTGACCTGTGTTTAGGGACTTTATTTTTGGTGTTCCTTTTAATTTCCGTTAGTCTCATGCTATGCAAAGTGTTCCAAGCACCAGCAGCTTGGGTGTCACCTAGGACCTGGTTAGAAATGTGGATTATCAGGACCCAGTTCAGCCCTACTAGATCAGAATCTGCATTTCAAAAAGATCCCAGGGGTTTTCTCCCCTTGACAAGTACATAATATATTCTTATAGCTAAAAAAAAAAACCCAGGTGATTCATAAGCATAGTAAAGTTTAAGAACTACTGCTCTAGACAAATATTGCTGTGTGCTAGAATTACTTGGGGAGCTGTAAAATCCCTGATGCCTAAGCCACACTTCATTTCCATTAAGGCAAAGTCTGATGAATGGGTAGAACCTGGGCATCAGAATTGTTTTTTAATGATGGCCAGGTGGTTCCGGTTTGCACCCAGGGTGAGCACCCGTGTGTCACATACTGCCAGCACAGCGCTTGGAACAGCAGTAGGTAGAATTGCAGAGTATCTCTCAATACTTTATAAATTCTGATTGCCTAGGTTGCTTTACAAATTTTCATTGAGTGCACACAAAGTATTAGCATATCCTTTTAAAATGTGTGTGAAAATTTAATTAGGCATCATTTCAGCAGCTACTCTTGAGACTAGCTTTTCCTTTCTCAAGATTTCTCTTCAGACGGGTTTGGCCGTGTAAAATACAAAACGTTGAAGTTTTTTGGTTCCCTTAAGGAATATGCGGTAACAACATTTGATCAAAGATAAACAGGATGAAGTGAAATAGGATGTACTGCAAAAGCTACATATTCTCCCTATTTGAGAGTTCATCTGAAATTCCCTTTTGTTTGGGCAACTTCCCTAATGAATAAGGATATTTTTAGCTTTTAAATAATTATTTTTTTGGTAATCTTTGAACCATAAATAGGAAAGTATTATTTAATCATTCATAGTGGTAAAAATAACCATTTTTTAAAAAATGATAAATATTCAGACACTAACATGTTATATGCTAGAAAATTGAGGAACTCAAAGCGACTCACTCAATATATTGGAGGATAAATTTAGTATACTTTTTGTCCTTTCCTATGAAACTTACAGAAGAGGTTTACGAATCCATATTTAAATGAGAACTAACAATCAGTTCTCTGTTTTCTTACACATTGCCGATGCAAAATAATTTTGTGTATAATTTTATCAATTTCACTTACATGCATGCTTACATTATACTTCAGTAACTTAAGTATTCTTACGTGTACTTAAATATACTTATGGTCAAAATGAAAAATAAGGTGAAACTTCATTATAAAGCATTATAGTATCCTGAAGTTATATTTGGGGATAAGCCCAATGGATATAAACATATATTTTTCACAAATCAGATTTTGTTATTTTCTTCACTAAATATCTTTATTTATATATGTGTGTGTGTATTTTAACTTATTATTTGAAATAATTTATTATTCTGAAATAATTTGAGACTTACAGGGTAATTGGAAAAATAGTACAGAACTATTAAAAGAGGCAGAACTTCCATAGGGGTGGAGTAAGGAGCTCCGAAAATCTGCTTCTCGCTTAAAGCAATAATAACACTGGCAATCAGCCTTTTCAGAATTCTGGAAATAAACTAAAGGATTTCAACAACCCAAAGAGAGTTTATTCCACAAAATGACTGCAACTCAGGAAAAACATTGGACTTTATGGCACTTTAACTTGCCCTGTTTCCATCTCCTCACTAATTCCAAGATCCTTGAAAACCAGCAGTGTAGAATCCACTGGAAGGGGAAGAATGGATTGTATCCCCAGGGCATTTGTCTGGCAATCAGCAGCAGTTGCTTAATACTGCTGTTGCCCTGGGCAGTGATACCAGTTGGGGCCAAATCAGTGGTAAACCAAAAAATTTACAAAAATCTGTAGAATGAAAAGTCCATAGGGGGCTTTGGAAAGTTCCAGTGTGTTCCTGGGAATCTAGAACACCTCGTGCATGCATAGGCTGTGCACTTGGGCAGGGCTGCGGGCATGCTATAGGAAGCCCTGAGATTAGGAAAGACTAGATCTCTCACCTCTGGTGAACCTTGGGGCCTTTCAAATGAAAGTTAAGTCAGAGTTCAAATTTGCGGGAACATTGAAGCTGTGCCCCAGGGCACACAAAGGCCTTTTGACAAATCATAGAAGACTTATTGGTTCAAGACATTTAAAGAAATCTCTGTTTAAATTATTAACTGAATGCTAAGCTAATCAGTGGCCACATACAACAGGGAATACAGACTTTGCATAATTAGTCCAGGAATGTCACTAACTAAACAGAGTACAACAACAAGAAAACAAAACCAGACAGACAGAAACAACAGCAAGAACAAATCTTTGACAGGGGATCTGATTTCCAGACTTGTCACATTATATTATTTAAAATGTCCAGTTTTCAAAAAAAATTTGTGAGACACACATAGAGACAGGAAAATATGGTTTATACACGCACAAGAAAGCAATCAATAGAAACTGTCCTTGAGAAAGCTCAGATGTTAGATTTACTAGAGGCATTATTTTTCTCTTGATGACATAACAAATTACTAAAAACATAGTGACTTAAAACAATATGAATGTCTTATCTTGCAGTTTTGTAGGTCAGAAGCCTGACCTGGATCACTGGGCTAAAATCAAGGAGTTGGCAGGACCAAAAGTTTTTCTGGAGCCTCTAGGGGATATTCCATTTCCTTACCTTTCCCTGCTTCCAGAGGGCACCCACATTACCCTGTCTTCAAAACTAGCAATGGAGGATGCAGTTCTTAACACTCTTTATCTCTCTGACCCTTCTCTCATACTTGCATCTCTTCCTGACTATAGCCAGGAAAGGCTGTCTGCTTTCACGGACTCATGTCACTAGATCTGGCCTACCCAGATAATCCAGGATAGTTTTCCAGTCTTAAAGTCTATAAACTTAATCACATCTACAGAGTCCTTTTAACAATGTAGAGTAGGTAACATAGACACAGATTCCAGTGATTAAAGAATGGACATCTTTAGGGAGGGGGCATTATTCTGCCTACCATATGGGACAGAGACTTTAAATCAGTCATTATAAGTATGTTCAATAACTAAGGGAAACCAGGTCTAAAGAATTAAAGTATACCATGCTGTACTTAGATATTCAGAACTTATGCATTTGATAACTGGAAGTTTGTAGCTTTGAACAACATCTCCCCATTTCTTCCATATCCCAGACCCTGGTAACCACCATTTTACTCTCTATGAGTTTCTTTAAGTTTGGCTTTTGTAGATTCCAACATAAGTGATATTATATGGTATTTGCCTTTCTCTGTCTGACTTATTTCACTTAGTATAACGTCCTCAAGTTCCATTCATGTTGTCAAAAATGACAGGGTGTCCTTCTTTCTTATGGCCAAATAATATTCCATTGTATGTACTGCTTTCCCCCCCCCCCCCCCCCCGCCCACCTCTTCTTTATGTCTTGGCTGTTTTGTAATACTGCAGTGAACATGGGAGAGAAGATTTCTCTTTGAGATCCAAATTTTCTTCCTTTGGCTGTATACCCAGAAGTGAGATTACTGCATCATATGGTCATTCTAGTTTTAATAATTTCCCTAGTTTTGTTGAGATATAATTGACATATAACACTTTATTAATTTAAGGTATGTAGTATAATGATTTGAGATATATATTTCAAAATGATTGCCATAATAAGTTCAGTTAACATCCATCACCTCACATAGTTAGAAAATTGTTTTCTTGTGGTGAGAACTCAAGATCTATTCTCTCATAAACGTTCAAATATACAGTACAGTTAACTGTAGTAACCGTGTTGCACATTATATCCCCAGAACTTATTTATCTAACTGGAAGTGTTTACCTTTTGAGCATCTTCAGCTATTTTGCTAACCTCTCCACCCCCTGCCTCTGTCAACCACCAGTCTGTTCTTTGTAACTATGAGTTTGAATTTTTTAGATTCTACATATAAGTGAGACCATACAGTATTTACCTTTCTCTCTGACTTATTTCACTTAGCATAATGCCCTCAAGATCCATCCATATTGTCACAAATGGTAGAATTGATTTCTTTTTTATGGCTAAATAGTATTCCATTGTATGTATGCAGCACATCTTCTTTATCCATTCATTGGTCAGTGGACACATAAGTTGTTTCCATGTCTTGGCTGTTGTAGATAGTGCTACAATGAATATGGGGGTGCAGATATTTTTTTGAAATAGTGATTTAGTTTTCTTTAGATATATATCTAAAAGTGGAATCGCTGGATCATATGGCAGTACTGTTTTTAATTTTTGAGGAACTTCCATGGTGTTTTCTACAGTGGCTGCACTAATTTACATTCCCACCAACAGTGCACAAGGATTCCCTTTTCTCTATATCCTTGTCAACACTTATCTCATCTTTTTTTTTTTATACAGCAGATTCTTATTAGTCATCAATTTTATACACATCAGTGTATACATTTCAATCCCAATCGCCCAATTCATCACACCACCACCCCCCCGCCACTGCTTTCCCCCCTTGGTGTCCATATGTTTGTTCTCTACATCTGTGTCTCAATTTCGCCCTGCAAACCGGTTCATCTGTACCATTTTTCTAGGTTCCACATACATGCGTTAATATACAATATTTGTTTTTCTCTTTCTTACTTCACTCTGTATGACAGTCTCTAGATCCATCCACGTCTCTACAAATGACTCAATTTCGTTCCTTTTTATGGCTGAGTAATATTCCATTGTATATATGTACCACATCTTCTTTATCCATTCGTCTGTCAGTGGGTATTTAGGTTGCTTCCATGACCTGGCTATTGTAAATAGTGCTGCAATGAACATTGGGGTGCATGTGTCTTTTTGTTTTTTTGTTTTTTGGGGTTTTTTTTTTTTGTGGTATGTGGGCCTCTCACTGTTGTGGCCTCTCCCGTTGTGGAGCACAGGCTCTGGACGCACAGGCTCAGCGGCCATGGCTCACAGGCCCAGCCATTCCACGGCATGTGGGATCTTCCCGGACCGGGGCACGAACCCGTGTCCCCTGCATTGGCAGGAGGACTCTCAACCACTGCGCCACCAGGGAAGCCTGCATGTGTCTTTTTGAATTATGGTTTTCTCTGGGTATATGCCCAGTAGTGGGATTGCTGGATCATATGGTAATTCTATTTTCAGTTTGTTTAAGGAACCTCCATACTGTTCTCCATAGTGGCTGTATCAATTTACATTCCCACCAACAGTGCAAGAGGGTTCCCTTTTCTCCACACCCTCTCCAGCATTTGTTGTTTGTAGATTTTCTGATGATGCCCATTCTAACTGATATGAGGTGATAGCTCATTGTAGTTTTGATTTGCATTTCTCTAATAATTAGTGATGTTGAGCAGCTTTTCATGTGCTTCTTGGCCATCTGTATGTCTTCTTTGGAGAAATGTCTATTTAGGTCTTCTGCCCATTTTTGGATTGGGTTGTTTGTTTTTTTAATATTGAGCTGCATGAGCTGTTTATATATTTTTGAGATTAATCCTTTGTCCATTGATTCATTTGCAAATATCTTCTCCCATTCTGAGGGTTCTCTTTCCATCTTGTTTATGGTTTCCTTTGCTGTGCAAAAGCTTTGAACTTTCATTAGGTCCCATTTGTTTATTTTTGTTTTTATTTCCATTATTGTAGGAGGTGGATCGAAAAAGATGTTGCTGTGATTTATGTCAAAGAGTGTTCTTCCTATGTTTTCCTCTAAGAGTTCTATACTATCCGGTCTTACATTTAGGTCTCTAATCCATTTTGAGTTTATTTTTGTGTATGGTGTTAGGGAGTGTTCTAATTTCATTCTTTTACATGTAGCTGTCCGGTTTTCCCAGCACCACTTATTGAAGAGGCGGTCTTTTCTCCAATGTATATTCTTGTCTCCTTTATCAAAGATAAGGTGACCATATGTGTGTGGGTTTATCTCTGGACTTTCTATCCTGTTCCATTGATCTATATTTCTGTTTTTGTGCCAGTACCATTCTGTCTGGATTACTGTAGCTTTGTACTATAGTCTGAAGTCAGGGAGCCTGATTCCTCCAGCTCCGTTTTTCTTTCTCGAGATTGCTTTGGCTATTCGGGCTCTTTTGTGTTACCATACAAGTTGTGAAATTTTTTGCCCTAATTCTGTGAAAAATGCTAGTGGTAGTTTGATAGGGATTGCACTGAATCTGTAGACTGCTTTGGGTAGTATAGTCATTTTCACAATGTTGATTCCTCCAATCCAAGAACATGGTATATCTGTCCATCTGTTGGTATCATCTTTAATTTTTTCCTCAGTATCTTATAGTTTTCTGCATACAGGTCTTTTGTTTCCCTAGGTAGGTTTATTCCTAGGTATTTTATTCTTCTTGTTGCAGTGGTAAATGGAAGTGTTTACTTAATTTCTCTTTCAGAATTTTCATCATTAGTATATAGGAATGCAAGAGATTTCTGTGCATTAGTTTTGTATCCTGCAACTTTACCAAATTCATTGATTAGCTCTAGGAGTTTTCTGGTGGCATCTTTAGGATTCTCTATGTATAGTATCATGTCATCTGCAAACAGTGACAGTTTTACTTCTTCTTTCCCAATTTCTATTCCTTTTGTTTCCTTTTCTTTGCTGATTGCTGTGGCTAGGAATTCCAAACTATGTTAAATAATAATAGTGGTGAGAGTGGCCATCCTTGTCTTGTTCCTGATCTTAGAGGAAATGCTTTCAGTTTTTCTCTATTGAGAATGATGTTTGCTATGGGTTTGTCATATATGGCTTTTATTATGTTGAGGTAGGTTCCCTCTATGCTCACTTTCTGGAGAGTTTTTATCATAAATGGGTGTTGAATTTTGTCGATAGCTTTTTCTGCATCTATTGAGATGATCATATGGTTTTTCTTCTTCAATTTGTTAATATGGTGTATCACATTGATTGATTTGTGTATATTGAAGAATGCTTGCATCCCTGGGATAAATCCCACTTGATCATGGTGTATGATCCTTTTAATGTCTTGTTGGGTTCTGTTTGCTAGTATTTTGTTGAGCATTTCTGCATCTATATTCATCAGTGATATTGGTCTGTAATTTTCTTTTTTTCTAGTATCTTTGTCTGGTTTTGGTATCAGGGTGATGGTGGCCTCATAGAGTGAATTTGGGAGTGTTCCTTCCTCTGCAATTTTTTGGAAGAGTTTGAGAAGGATGGGTGTTATCTCTTCTCTAAATGTTTGATAGAATTGACCTGTGAAGCCATCTGGTCTTGGACTTTCCTTTGTTGGAAGATTTTTTAATCACAGTTTCAATTTCATTACTTGTGATTGGTCTGTTCATATTTTCTATTTTCTTTCTGGTTCAGTCTTGGAAGGTTATACCTTTCTACGAATTTGTCCATTTCTTCTAGGTTGTCCATTTTATTGTCATAGAGTTGCTTGTAGTAGTCTCTTAGGATGCTTTGTATTTCCGCGGTGTCTGTTGTAACTTCTCCTTTTTCTTTTCTAATTTTATTGATTTGCGTCCTGTCTGTCTATTTCTTGATGAGTCTGGCTAATGGTTTATCAATTTTGTTTATCTTCTCAAAGAAACAGCTTTTAGTTTTATTGACCTTTGCTCTTGTTTTCTTTGTTTCTGTTTCATTTATTTTTGCTCTGATCTTTATGAGTTCTTTCCTTCTGCTAACTTTGGGTTTTGTTTGTTCTTCTTTCTCTAGTTCCTTTAGGTGTAAGGTTGGATTGTTTATTTGAGACTTTTCTTGTTTCTTGAGGTAGGCTTGTATAGCTATAAACTTCCCTCCTAGAAATGCTTTTGCTGCATCCCATAGGTTTTGGATCATCGTATTTTCATTGTCATTTGTCTCTAGGTAATTTTGATTTCCTCTTTGATTTCTTCAGTGATCTCTTGGTTATCTAGTAACGTATTATGTAGCCTCCATGTGTTTGTGTTTTTTATGTTTTTTTCCCTGTAATTCATTTCTAATCTCATAGCATTGTGGTCACAAAAGATGCTTGATATGATTTCAGTTTTCTTAAATTTACTGTGGCTTGATTTGTGGCCCAAGATGTGATCTATCCTGGAGAATGTTCCGTGTGCACTTGAGAAGAAAGTGTAATCTGAAGTTTTTGGATGGAATGTCCTATAAATATCAATTAAATTTATCTGGTCTGTTGTGTCATTTAAAGCTTGTGTTTCCTTGTTTATTTTTATTTTGGATGATCTGTCCATTGGTGTAAGTGAGGTGTTAAAGTTTCCCACTATTATTGTGTTACTGTCGATTTCCTCTTTTAGAGCTGTTGGCAGTTGCTTTATGTATTGAGGTGCTCCTGTGTTGGGTGCATATATATTTATAATTGTCATATCTTCTCTTAGATTGATCCCTCGATCATTATGTAGTGTCTTTCCTTGTCTCTTGTAACAATCTTTATTTTAAAGTCGATTTTATCTGATATGAGTATTGCTACTCCAGCTTCCTTCTGATTTCCATATGCATGGAATATCTTTTTTTATTCCCTCACTTTCAATCTGTGTGTGTCCCTACGTTTGAAGTGGGTGTCTTGTAGACAGCATATATATAGGTCTTGTTTTTGGATCCATTCAGTAAACCTGTGTCTTTTGGTTGGAGCATTTAATCCATTTATGTTTAAGGTAATTATCGATGTATATGTTCCTATTACCATTTTCTTAATTGTTTTGGGTTTGTTTTTGTAGGTGTTTTCTTCTCTTGTGTTTCCCACTTAGAGAAGTTTCTTTAGCATTTGTGGTAGAGCTGGTTTGGTTGTGCTGAATTCTCTTAGCTTTTGCTTGTCTGAAAAACTGTTGATTTCTCCATGGAATCTGAATGAGATCCTTGCCGGGCAGAGTAATCTTGGTTGTAGGTTCTTCCCTTTCATTGCCTTAAGTATATCATGCCACTCCCTGCTGGCTTGTAGAGTTTCTGCTGAGAAATCAGCTGTTAATCTTATGTGAGTTCCCTTGTATGTTATTTGTCCTTTTTCCCTTTCTGCTTTCAGTAATTTTTCTTTGTCTTTAATTTTTGGCAGTTTGATTACTATGTGTCTTGGCATGTTTCTCCTTGGGTTTATCCTGCCTGGGACTCTCTGTGCTTGCTGGATTTGGGTGGCTATTTCCTTTCCCATGTTAGGGAAGTTTTTGACTATAATCTCTTCAAATATTTTCTCACGTCCTTTCTCTCTCTTCTCCTTCTGGGACCCCTATAATGCGAATGTTGTTGCGTTTAATGTTGTCCCAGACGTCTCTTAGGCTGTCTTCATTTCTTTTCATTCTTTTTTCTTTATTCTATTCCGCAGCAGAGAATTCCACAATTCTGTCTTCCAAGTCACTTATCCGTTCTTCTGCCTCAGTTATTCTGCTATTGATTCCTTCTAGTGTAGTGTTCATTTCAGTTATTGTGTTGTTCATCTCTGTTTTTTTTTTTTTGCGGTACGCGGGCCTCTCACTGTAGTGGCCTCTCCCATTGTGGAGCACAGGCTCCGGACGCGCAGGCTCAGCAGCCATGGCTCACGGGCCCAGCCACTTTGCGGCATGTGGGATCTTCCCGGACTGGGTCACGAACCCATGTCCCCTGCATCGGCAGGCGGACTCTCAACCACTGCGCCACCAGGGAAGCCCCTGTTTGTTTGTTTTTTAATTCTTCTATATCTTTGTTAAACATTTCTTGTATCATCTTGATCTTTGCCTCCATTCTTTTTCTGAGGTCCTGGATCATCTTCACTATCATTATTCAGAATTCTTTTTCTGGAAGGTCCTATTTCCACTTCATTTAGTTGTTTTTCTGGGGTTTTATCTTGATTTTTCATCTGGTACATAGCCCTCTGGCTTTTCATCTTGTCTCTCTTTCTGTGAATGTGGCTTTTGTTACACAAGCTGCAGGATTGTAGTTCTTCTTGCTTCTGCTCTTATCTCTGTGTTTTTGATGATAACCATCCTAAGGGGTGTGAGGTGATATCTCGTGATTTGACTTGCATTTCCTTGGTAATTAGCGATGTTGAGCAGCTTTTTATATCATTGTTGGCCATTCGTATGTCTTCTTTGGGAAAAAAAAAGTTTATTCAAATTCTTTTGCCCAGTTTTAATCAGATTGAGTTGTTGAGTTGAGTTGTTTGCTGTTGAGTTATTTGAGTTCCTTATATATTTTGAATATTAACCCCTGTCAGATACATGATTTGCAAATATTTTCCCTCATTCCATAGGTTGCCATCTTATTCTGTTGGTTGTTTCTTTTGCTGTGCAGAAGTTTTTTAGTTTCATGTAGTCCCACTTACTGATTTTTGCTTTTGTTGTTTGTGCTTTTGGTGTTATATCCAAAGAATCATTGCCAAGACTAATGTCAAGGAGCTTTTTTATCTGTTTTCTTCTAGGAATTTTATGTTTTCGGGTCTTATGTTTAAATATTTTATCAATTTTAAGTTAGTTTTTGTGAGTGGTATAAGTTAGGAATCCAATTTTATTCTTCTACATATGATTATCCATTTTTCCCAGCACAATTTATTGAAGAGACTCTCCTTTCCTCAGTGAGTGTTCTTTGGTCCCTTGTCAAATATTAGTTGAGTATATATGAAAGGTTTATTTGGGGGCTCTTGATTCTGTTCTGTTGGTCTATGTATCTGTTTTTATGCTACTACCATACTGTTTTGATTGTTGTAGCTTTGTAGTGTAGTTTGAAATCAGTGTGATACCTCCAGCTTTGTTCTTCTTTCTCAGGATCGCTTTGGCCATTCAGGATCTTTTGTGATTCCATACGAATTTGGGGATTCTGTTTCTTTATTTCAATAAAGAAATTAAAGCATTTTCATGAAAATGCTATTGGAAGTTTGATAGGGATTTCGTTTTTCCAAAGCGGATATACAAACAGCCAGTAAGTCCCCCAAAAAGTTAATCTCATTAGTCATCAGCCAAATGCACATTAAAAACCAGAGATACCACTTTACACCTATTAGGATGGTCAGAAAAAAAAAAAAAAGGCGGGCAATTTAACAAGTGATGACAGGAATGTGAAGAAATTAGAATGCTCACATATTGCTGGTGAAATTGTAAAATGATGCTGCCTTTTGGGAAAACAGTTTGTCAGTTTCTCAAAATATTAAACATAGAATTACCATGTGATCCAGTAATGCAACTCCTAGGTATATACCCAAGAGAAATGAAACATATACCAACACAAAAACTTGTGCATAAATGTTCATAACAGCATTATCATAAGAGCCAAAGAAAACTAAAAGCAATCCAAATGTCCATCAACTGGTTTATCAATGCAATGGAATATCATTCTGCAATAAAATAACGGAATGAGGGATACGTGTTGCAACATAGATAAATCTTGAACACATTATGCTAAATGAAAGCTGCCAGTTACAAAGGACCACGTATTGTATTACTCTGTTTATATTAAATGTCCAGAATAAACAGATTCAATAGACAGAAAGTAGATTTGTGATTGTTGGGGGTTGAGTTTAGGGGACAATGGAGAGTGACTGCTAATGGGGTGCTGAAAATGTTCTAAAATTAGAAAGTTCTGATTATTGTATAAATCTGGAACATACTAAAACACAATTGTACACTTAAAATGGTGAATTTTATGATAGGTAGATTATAATTCAATAATTGTATTATTTTAAAAATAACTAAAAATTACCAAATATCCTTCACCTACATTCTGCAAATTAATGCTACATTTCCCCAATTTGCTTCATCATTCCCCCTCATATATCTATAGATATAGATATAAATATATAGATGTAGGTATAGAGTCTCCCATTACTGGTGATGTTAACTTTGATCATTTGATCATAGGTTTCTCCACTCTAAGTTTACTGTTTTTACCCTTTGTACTTAAGAAATATCTTTTGAGGATATACTTTGGCATAAATGTCCTACTTTTTTCATTATGACCTCACCTACTTAGGTTTAGCTTGGAGATAGATATCTCTCCCTCTCCCCCCCCCCCCCCCTCTGTCTATATATATAATTTTTTTAAATAGCATAAGAAGTTAGAGCAAGGCATGTGTGTGTGTGTGGCATGTGTGTGTTGGTAGGGAGGATTAGGGGGTAGTTGTGAAAATAAAGGAGATTAAAAACTAAGTGTCCAAACATAAATGTCCTTATTTTGATTAATTTAAGCCCTCACTAAATTGGATTTCATGTGACTCTCACATCTGAGAAAATGAGTTACAGTAACGTTGGATTTTAACGCTTAAAAAATTAATGAGAAATATAAAACTGAATAATTGATACCATGGAATTAAAAATCGAAGCCAATACCTTTTTTAACTTGAGTTCTACAGGTTTTCTTTTATTAAACTCAATATTTATGCTTCTTAAATAGTGTGTTACTTCCTAGGTTTCTACACACACACACACACACACACACACACAGTAGTTAGAAAAGATTATGTCATATAACATTTCATCTACCTATCTACCTCTACATATATTTACTGAAAGCTGAAATTTATCATCAGAATGTACAGAAGTACATTGGTCTGTTCATCTGCTGTTTTAAATGATCAATAACTAAGTGTACAGCTAACCACTGTACCAAATCTAGACCTTAATGTACCTCAAAATTTCCATAGCTGTGGAAATATGTGGGATGGACGAGGACCAAAAGCAAGACCATCATTAAAGGCACTTTGATCCTCATTCTTCTGAGTTGCTCACTGACAAAGGACTCTCATCTCGTGAGGACCCAATTTTTAAGGATTTCCAGGAAAAAGAATGTCCAGATGGTTTCCTGTAATCTGTGAAATAAGTAGGCTAAAATTATGCTGTATTTCACAGAAGTTTTGCTGTCTTTGAGGTGAAGTTCATCCAGCAGAAAGAATCACATGTTTCACTCAGAGCTTAATTCAGAGAGAATAAAACTCCTCAAAGCAGCTCCTTAAAGTTTTTTTTTTATTCAGCCTGAGCTCTCTATACTTTAAATATCCATAACCTACCAAATGGAAATCGCATTTTGAAGTGATTTTCCTACCAAGTGGATAATTGCTTTAGGTTCAAACTCAGTGTTTCTGTGTATACATCGGAATGCTTTCTGAGCCTATTAAGATCCATACAGAACAATGCTGCCCTCGAATATGTCCTTTTTTATGATAATGAGAATCTCACTTTATATGTATATGGGTCTATATCTGCATTTTTATCTCCAGCTGTATCTTCACCTGTATGTCCTTCACAGTGACTGTGAAGGTAAGATTCATTATTCACATTTTACCTTATTTATCCCTATTTTAGAAATTCAGAAACTGTGACTCAGTGAACATATCTCTAATTTTGCTAGAAGAGAAATCCAGGTCTTGCAATACTCTTTCTGTTATACAATACTGTTGCTCCACCTCTTAATGAATGGGATGATTTTGAATGTGTAGGTGTATTTATTTTAGATGAAGCAAAATATCTATCTTGTGAGCAGGTATAGTGTGTGGTCCCTCATTGTTCCAACTCTGAATTCTTCAATTATGTAAGTCAAGGTTCCTAGATGTGTTTACTAAACTGTTTGCTGTATTTTAATATATGTTATATTTTGCATAAAAATTCGGTAGTGGAGATGGCAAGACAGTCTTATAAAGCAAATAGTTCCTGTGAACTATAAGTCCAGATAAATGACCACTAGATAAATGAGGTTTTAAATATATGTCAGTGGTTAGAATTTGTGTGTGATTGGGTTAATATAAGTAGACTAAGCCTTGGTACTATTTTGTGGATTGGTTTTTAATATTTAATAATTCATATTTAAAATCAGTTAAAATAATCAATCATCAATAAGTCACCAATAAGTCCCTAATTCTCTACACTGTAAACAGTTTAAAGGATTTCAAAGAAATTGTAGTCAACCTGCTTCACTTTGCTGATCTTATTGATATATTAGCCTCTTTGATGTTTGATTTATACTTTTTATTCAGACTGCCTCATGTTTTTGAGCTAATAGTACTTTACTATTAATAGTAAAGTAAAGTACTATTAAAGTACTAATAGTACTTTACTAAAGCTAATAGAGCTTTACTATTTTTGTTGTGGACATGTAGAGGAGCTCGCATAATTCTTAGTAGTTGAAATGGCACCCTGAACTTGAAAACATAAAACCCATAGGGGTGCAGTTTGGACTCAAACTCTATGCTGTTCAAAATGTAAGAAAGGCATGCTGAATTCAACTCATTTCAAATTTATTTGAAACTAATACTTATGTCCATTTTTTGTGGATTAATTAAAACTATATTTTCCCCCTGAAAGTCTATGAAGTAGTTTGCCTTCAAAAATAAAACTGAAACAGAATATTCTGAATGTCTTACATGCAGGTCCTATGAGGGCAGGGTGATGGATGTCATAATCTCTTATTTTCAGTGCCTGACGTATAGCAAGTATTCAATACTTATATTCTAAACGAAGGACTGTTTGAGTGAACAAGCTCTTTCTGGTATTGTGCAGACCAAATCTGGGAATGGGGATAAGAGACTGAGTACAGTGGGAATGTGGATCATTAAAGGACCATTTTGATTAATTCTGTAGATCCCATGTAACTAGGCAAGTCTGAAGACTTTACTTGATTTTAGCCATTTAGTTATTTCTGAACTTCTTACTGCCTGCAGTGTACAAATGGCATGAGTTAATTTCTTTCTGTCACAAGATTTCTCAGGATTGTTCATAGCTCTACTAGTCATTTTTCTATAATACTTTCTAGAGTATCACATTATCTTTTGACAGATTGGTAATTAACCTAGGTCTTCATTAGATAGAGAGGAAGATATATGGATTTCAAACAATCTTAATAATAAGATGATACATTCCTAATCAAACTGGGATCTAATATATTAGTGATAAGTATTATAGGGCTTACTAATTTAATTTACATTCATGCATCCAACAAGCATCATTCACAGTTCCAGGCACCTTATTATGTATGTGCTAAATAATGTTTACTGGAGTATTCCAATGGTGTTTTGATACATTATCATTTCTTGATCTATTGGAAGTAAGGTTGAATTCAGCTTGATGTAAATGTATCTATGCTTGTTGTTAACCTGTTAATAAAGATAGGCATTTAAAATTCTTTAACATCTTTGTTAGATAATAAATAGGTAAATCGGTAAGTAGCTTTTAACTGATTGATAGATGCCTTCTATTTTAGGTTTTAAAATAAATTGCATTAGATAGGATGAGCTACGTTATACTGAAGAAACATACTCAGTAGCTTAAAGTAATGTGATAGATGCCTTCTATTTTAGGTTTTAAAATAAATTGCATTAGATAGGATGAGCTACGTTATACTGAAGAAACAGACTCAGTAGCTTAAAGTAATGTGATAGATTATATTATTATTTCCAAGTATTTTCTCTTCTTCCAGTCACACGATCATAACATTCCTGTTGATTCTCATGAGACTTGCTGTGTTTCCTGGTGGGATAGTGTATATCCCTAACCTTTTGATGTGAGACTAGGCCATCTGTCTTGCTTTTTCCAATGGAGTTTGAATGGGTGTGATGTATACCACATTCAGACACTTTAGTGGCCACTGTGTAGTTCCATTCTGGCTCTTTTCTCCTAAGCATTAGGTCAAGACAGGGGCTCCTAAGTCTACATCCTGGGAAGGAGAATACACATAGAATAGAGATTCAGGGGTGTGGCTGACCCATAGCCATCATGTAAATGAGAGGGAAATAAATGTTCCTTACTGTAAACCACTACAATATGGGGTCATTTGTTTCTGCAGCCTTATCTAACAAAAACTGACTAACACCATCAGCAAAGTTATTTCTGATGCATTATATACGTCCATCTTCAAGTCCATTCTGCATACTCTGTGCTGTGTTCTTCGTTGTCCTCCCTCCCTCCAACTCTCACAGAGCTTACAGAAATGCATTGCCAGTTGATGGAGCGCAGAGGGAAAGCAACATGCTAAATCATGCTTTAGCAGTTCATGTCTTCCTTCTGGAAGGGACACACATCAAATTTGCTCACGTTTCAGTGGCCAAAGCAAGTCACATAGCTTAGCTTAATGAAAAGAAGGGAAAGGAAGAGACCTGGCAAAACTGGTGAACAGTGAAATGATTACCACATAAACTAACAATCCACAATTTAAAGTTCCTTTCAGAACTGATTGAGTGGATCAGTCTCTGCAAAGAACTCAGGTCTGGCTTTGGAACATTCTCTCAGAAAAGACCTTGATACACGGAATTGACTGAACAAATATAGAATATAATAGGACTGAAGCGAGCAAAGAAAACTAAAGTTACACTTACAAGTTGAGTGATTCAATAACATATAAATTGATATTTAAGGACAAAAGCTAAGACAGTCGTATCCATTAGTTCGTAATAAATTTTGTAATGATGGAAATGTTCTGTTTCTGCACCATCCATTATGGTAGTCACCACCAGTGTGTGACTGCTGAGCCCTTGAAATGTGGATAGTGCAAATGAGGAATTGACTTTTAATTTTTTAAAATTTAAATTAATTATTTAAATAGCCTCAAGTGACTATTTTATTAGACAGTTAATGTTCAGAAAAACAAATCCATGTCTTTGGAAAAAATTGTTTCATTGGTTCTCAGGTTTGTCTTAGAAAAGCATCCAAAATACAGCTTTGTCCATTTTAAATGGTTTTCCCTCTTCGTGGATACAAGATTTTCCAAAGATTTGGGTCTGCCTGCCACTGTCTTTACAGCAATCTGAAATATACTGAGATGGTCTTTGGAGAGCAGTCATGGACATAAGGTTTTACTCTGGAGAAACATGTCTTACAGAGCCTGACATATTTCATGGTAAAGAGAATGAGTATGAGTCTCCTTAGAAAATTTTCTGTAATGTCAAGTTAAAAGGTAGACAATAGGCCTCATTTATAGACTGTGGATTATTTGCTTTGCTATCTTTCCTAACTCCTGGTATGAATATAGAGGCGGTACCGGACATCTTTGTGTTGGATAGTGATTAAGTATCTTAGACTTACTGTATCTAAAATCAAAATCTTTATTTTCTTCCCAATTTTTACCTGCCTCAGAATTACCTGTCACCTTAAAAAAATTTACTCAATTATAAATGCAAAAAAATTTGAAGTCATTCTTAATTCCATTTTTTCTCTCACAACCAGCAAATGCTATTCCTCAAAATATAGTTTAAAAAATCCGGGCTTCCCTGGTGGCGCAGTGGTTGAGAGTCCGCCTGCCGATGCAGGGGACATGGGTTCGTGCCCCGGTCCGGAAGGATCCCACATGCCACGGAGCGGCTGCGCCCGTGAGCCATGGCCGCTGAGCCTGTGCGTCTGGAGCCTGTGCTCCGCAACGGGAGAGGCCACAGCAGTGAGGGACCCGCGTACCGCAAAAAAAACAATCCAAGTTCTCATCATACCCTCCACAGCTACATCCTAAATTATAACACCATCACCTACCTCCTGGATGGCAGTGATGCTTGATCCCTTAATCCTAATGGTGTCCCTGTTTCCTTGTAATCTTTTCCCTGAGGGAAAAAAAAGTAAACCTTTTAAAACATAATACAAATCTGTCGCTTCCCTGAACTAACCCATGAAAGGTCTACAAGGCCCTTATTACTTGGCTTCTGACTGTCCCTCTCAGCCTAGTTAAATAAGCTTCTTTGCTCTTTCTTGAAGACATCAAACGACTTCCCACCTCAGGCTCTTTGCACTTGCTTTTTCTTCTGCTCTGAATGCTTTTCCATCAAAGATCTGTAGGGCTTGCTTTTTCTCTTTATTCAAGATTCTACTTAAGAGCATCTCTTCAGAGAGGCCTTCTCTGACCATATTATCTAAAATCAATCTGTTCTCTGTCTTCTCACTTTAGTTTATTTTCTACTAATTTCTGTTTGACTCTCTGTTGTACAGTAACGTTTAGATTTATGTTTGTTTGTTTGCTTTAATCAATTGTATTCTCCCACTGGAATGCACGCATGATAAGGCGAGGCACTTTGTCTTATTTATAGTTGCATCCCCATTTCCTAAAATAAGGCAGGACATAAAGCAGAGGCTAAAGAAATACTTATTGAATGAATAAATAGATTTCTGAATAATTGTGCAAGCATAAGTTATACTCTTTGGGGAAAGGATTTTGAGATTTGAAAGCAGTTTGCCTTACATGGAGTCCATTAAGGAATCACTGGTTGAGTGATGTTAGCAACATGGTGGAGTGAAAAGCTTCCTTTCTCTATCTCCTTCAATCTACTACTAGTAAAATATATATAACTTAACAGAGGGACCCTGCCCAACCAGGGAGCTGGAGAATTCCACACATAAGTACATCTAAAGGTGGGTGAATTGGAACACATAGAGGAGACAGAACTGAGGGAACAACAGAGTCAGTGCCTGCAATCCTGGCCCTGAGACCAAAGCAGCTGAGCCCACATCTTCAGAGAACCCAGTAGCAGCAGAGGAAGTGGTGTACTGGGCTTTGTTCTCCTGACCACAGCAGCACCCATGACCATAGGTAACTGGGCAGCAGTGGCAGAGGGGCCTGGGACCTCACGTCCCCACCCTGTCCTTCCTCTTCCCTCAAAGTGACAGTGCCTGTAACTCAAGGGATCCCAGGTGTGAGGAGAGAGCCCACCATCCCAGTAATGACAGTGACTCTGGCAGAAACAAGGCAGCAAGGGCCCTGGAGGCACAGGAAGCAGTAACAAAGGCTTGGAGCCATACTTGTGCAGAGATGATGGAAGCTGGAAAGTGCTAACTCTCAAGTGTAACCAGAGACAGCTCAGGTAAGAGAAACAAAACTTGTGTTGTAGTACCACCTATAGGAAAACAGATGAAAGGACTCTAACTTCTAACCTGTCATTAACTTCAAATGCAGCAGTGGAAGAACAATTCATCAAGCACCGTGAAGAACCACAGTAAGACTAGTCCACATAAAGAAAGTGACAGTTCTCCAGAAACCAAACTTGAAGTCATGGAATACCGCTATCTAACTGATAGAGAATCAAAATAGCTTCTTGAAGAAACTCAGTGAGCTACAGGGAAACTTAGGAAGGCAGTTTAATAGCTCAGGAATAAAATTAACAAAGAGAAGGCATATTTTAATAAAGAGACTGAAAATCTAAAAGAAACAAAACAAACAAATTCTGAAGCTGAAGAATTCAATAAATGAGATGAAGAATGCATTAGAAACCATTGGAAATAGAGCAGACCACAGAAGAGAAGCATTGGAAATAGAGCAGACCATAGAAGAGAGGATTAGTGAGCTTGAGGATAGAAATCTAGACATGATACAAATAGAAGGGGAGAGACAAATAAGATGTTAAAAAAAGAGGAAGTTCTATGAGAGCTGTTCAGCTCTTTTAGGAAAGGCAACATTAGGTTGATGGGTATTCCAGAAGAAGAAGAGAGGGAGAAGGGAGCAGAGAGTTTATCCAAAGAAATAATAGCTGAGAACTATCCAAGCCTGGGGAAGGAACTGGACATCCAAGTCCATGAAGCTAAGAGAACAACTAATTACCTCAATGTAAAAAGACCCTCTCCAAGACACATTATCCTAAAATTGTCAGAAGCCAATGACAAAGACAGAATTTTAAAAGCAGCCAGAGGAAAAATGATGGTAACCTACAAAGGAGTCTCCATTAGACTATCAGCAGATTTCTCAGTAGTAACCCTACAGGCCAGGAGGAAGTGGAATAACACTTTCAAAATACTGAAATATAAAAACCGAGAATACTCTCCCCAGCAAAGTTACCATTCAGATATGATGGAGAAATAAAGACTTCCCCGAACAAACAAAGTCTGAGGGAGTTATAAACACTACACCTGCCTCATAAGAAATATTGAAAGGAGCCCTTTTACTAGAAAAAAAGGTAAAAGCTACACAAAATTTTGAGTGAAAATTGCAACTCTTTGTCAGAATGGGTACATAAAGGTTAAAGGGGAAAAAAAAAGAAAGCAGAAAAATAACTGTAGCAATTGCAGTTGTTTTTTTTTTTATCAAACTCAAACCATAAAAAGAAATCATTTGAAACAACAAATACATAAAAGGGGAAAAGGAAAAGGATGTAACATATTTGGTAAATGTAGATAAGATGCTATCAGCAGAAAAAGGACTATTTTATATGAGGTGTTTTATACAAACCTTAGGGTAACCACAAAATGTAAACATAGAGTAGAGACATGAAACATGAAAAAAGGGGAAACTGAGAAAAATATCAGAGAAAACCACCAAACCAAAATGGCAGACAGAAATATAAGGAAAAAGAAATAGTGGAGCTATAGAGCAACCAGAAGATAAAAGGTAGAATAGCTGTAATAAGTTGTCATCAATCAATAATAACCCTAAATGTAAATGGATTAAATTTATCAGTCAAAAGATACAGGGTGTGGGTGGATGGATTGAAAAACAAGACCCAACTGTATTCTGCCTCTAAAAGACACACCCCAGCTCTGAAGACAAACATAGGCCGAAAGGGATGGAAGAGATGGAAGGTGATATTCTAAGCATACTTATATCAGACAAAATACACTTCAAGCCAAAAAAGATAATGAGCCATTATGGACAATATATAAATGTGTCAATTCATCAAGAAGACCTAACAGTGGTTAACATATATGCACCTTTTCATAAGAACATGAAAATATATAAAATAATTATTAGCAGACTTAAAGGGAGAAATTGACAGCAGCACAATAATAGTAAGGGACTTTAACAGCCCACTTATATCAGTGGATAGATCATCCAACCAGAAAGTCAACAAGGAAACAGTACTCTTAAATGAAACATTAGACCAGATGGATTTGATAGTTTTATATCGGACATTCCATCTAAATGCAGCAGAATACACATTCTTCTCAAGTGCACATGGAATTTTCTCAAGAATAGACCATAGGTTAGGATACAAAACAAGTCTCAAAAATTTAAGAAGATTGTGATCATATTAAACATATTTTCTGGTCAAAATGGTATGAATCTAGAAATCAACTACAAGAAGAAAATTGAAAAAAATCACAAATATATAGAGACTGAACAACAACGGGGTGAATGAAGAAATCAGAACAATAAAAAGTTAACTGAAAGCAAATAAAAATGAGAATGCAGTATACCAAAATCTATGAGATATAGCAAAAGCAGTAGTAAGAGGGAAGTTTATAGCAATACAGGTCTACTTCAAGAAACAAGAAAAATCTCAAGTAAATAACCTAACCTTACACCTAAAGTAACAAGAAAAAGAAGAACAAATTAAGCTCAAAGTTAGTAGAAGGAAGGAAACAATAAAGATCAGAGTAGAAATAAATAACATAGAGACTAAAAAGATAATAGAAAAGATCAATGAAACTAAGAGCTGGTTCTTTGAAAAGATAAAAAAAATTGGCAAACTGTTAGCTAGCCTCACTAAAAACAGAGAAGGCCCTGATAAATAAAATCAGAAATGAAGGAGGAAAAATAACAATGGATAACACAGAAATACAGAGGATTATAAGAATATTGTAAACAGCTATATACCAACAAATTGGACAACTTAGAAGAAATGGACAGATTCTTAGAATCATACAATCTTTTAGGACTGAATCATGAAGAAATAGGAAATCTGAATAGAACAATCACTAGTACAGAGATTCAGACAGTAATCAAAAAGCTCCCCAGAAGCAAAATTCCAATACCAGACAGTTTCACAGGTGAATTCTACCAAACATTCAAAGAAGATTTAATACCTGTCCTTCTCAAACTATCCCCCACAATTGAAGAGGTCAAACAAACCTTCCTAACTCATTTTCTGAGGCCCAAATCACCCTGATATCAGACACATTACAAGACAAGAAAGTTGTAGGCCAATATTTCTGATGAATATAGATGCAAAAATCCTAATTATTTCATTATATTAGCAAATAGAATTCAACAGTACATCATGACCAAGTGGGATTTATTCCAGGGATGAAAAGATGGTTCAAAATCCACAAGTCAGTCAATGTGATGCACCACATTAACAAATGAAGGATAAAAACATAGGATCATCTCAATAGATGCAGTAAAAGCATTTGACAGGATTCAACACTTATTTATGATTAAAAACTATCAATAAAGTAGGTATAGAAGGGATGTACCTCCACATAGTAAAGGCCATACATGACAAACCCACATCTAACATTATACTCAACGGTGCAAAATTGAAAGCTATCCTTCTAAGATCAGGAACAAGACAAGGATTCCCACTCTCGCCACTCTAATTCAACATAGTATTGGAAGTCCTAGCCAG
Organism: Aethalodelphis obliquidens; assembly: GCF_003676395.1. Classification (NCBI taxonomy): domain Eukaryota; kingdom Metazoa; phylum Chordata; class Mammalia; order Artiodactyla; family Delphinidae; genus Aethalodelphis; species Aethalodelphis obliquidens. Next base: position 3,649,510 of record NW_020837984.1, on the reverse strand, counting down.
TGGAGTTAGGCAATAAAAAGGAATAAAAGTGACATAAACTTGGAAAGGAATAAGTAAAACTGTCGCTATTTGCAAAGCTATTAGAAAAAATATACAAATAAAGTTGCAAAATACAAAATCAGTATACAAAAATTTGTTGCATTTCTATATGCTAACAATGAGCAAGCAAAAAGAGATTTAAGAAAACAATCCCATATGCCAATCACAATAAAAAGAATAATATACCTAGGAATATATTTAATCAAGGACGTGAAAGACCTGTACACTGAAAACTTACTGAAAGAAATCGAAGAATTCACAAAGAAATGAAAGATATTCCACATTTATGGATTGGAAGAATTAACATTGTCAAAATGTCCATATTACCTAAGGCAATCTACAGATTCAGTGCAATCCCTATCAAAATCCCAAGGACATGTTTCACAGAAATAGAACAAAATATTCTAAAATTTAAATGGAACCACAAAAGAACCTGAATAGCCAAAGCAATCCTGAAAAAAAGAACAAAGGTGGGGCATCATGTTCTCTTATGTGAAACTGCATCACAGAGACATAGTAATCACAGCAGCATGGTTTGGGCAGTAAAACAGATACATAGATCAATGGAACAGAATTGAGATCCTGGAAATAAACTCATGATTATATGTACAGTTAATTTATGACAAAGGAACAAAGAGCGTACAATGGAGAAAGGATACTCTCTCCAAAAAATGGTTCTGGGAAAACTGGACAGCCACATACAAAAAAATGAAACTAGACCACTGTCTCACACCATCAAAAAAATTAACCGAAAATGGATTAAAGACTTGAATGTAAGACCTGAAACCATAAAACTCCTAGAAGAAAAAACATAGGCAGTGTGCTCTTTGACATCGGTCTTAGCAATGTTTTTCTAGATGTGTCTCCACAGGCAAGGGATACAAAAGCAAAAATAAACAAATGGGATTACATCAAACTAAAAAGCTTATGCACAGCAAAGGAAACCATCAGTGAAACAAACAAACAAAAAACCTACTAAATGAGAGAAGATATTTGGAAATGATATGTCCCATAAGAGGTTAATATCCAAAATATACAAAGAACTCATACAAGTAACAATAAAAAACAAACAACTCCATTAAAAAAATGGGCAGAGGAGCTGAATAGACATTTTCTCAAAGAAGACACACAGATGGCCAACAGGCACATGAAAAGATGTTCAACATCACTAATTATTAGGGAAGTGCAAATCAAAACCACAATGAGATATCACCTCACACCTGTCAGAATGGTTATTATCAAAAAGACAGGAAAACAGGTATTGGTGAGGATGTGAAGAAAAGGGAATCCTCATACACTGTTGGTGGGAATGTAAATTGGTGCAGCCACGATAATAGACAATATGGAATATCCTCAAAAATTAAGAATAGAACTATGATATTATCCAGCTATCCCACTTCTGGGTGTTTATCCAAAGAATATGAAAACACGAATTTGAAAAGATACATGCACCCCTCCATTCGCCATAACATTATTTACTACAGACACATTATGGAAACAGAGTGCCCATCACTGGATGAATGGATAAAGGAGATGCGGTGTATGTATCCAATGGAATACTATTCATCCATAAAAAATGATGAAACTGTGGGTTTGTTTCTCAACTACTCAAGCAATTATTTAGTTTATATTTTATTTGAAAAGTTACTTTTTAAAAGACATTTACCAATTTTAAGTGAAGGACAATATACAATATGTGGACAACTGACAAGAGAATTTTCAATAACATTTAAGTAATAATAATTTAATATTATCTGATCCCAGAACGCCTTACAAGCTTTAGCTAATAAAGCTTCCGACTCTGATTACTAAGGAACACAATCAGAATATTCCACATTTCCACGGCTTTCTAGGGCATCTTGTTGTTACAGCAGGAATAATGCCTTCAGGGGCCCGTAAGACCTATCAGACACTGCGCAGTGTGATTGCTCATCTGGCCTTTAAAAGTGATCCAAGACTCAGGTCCTTTATGCACTTGAATAAACTTGATTCCCCAATCTATTCTCGTTCCATTGACCTAGCTGCTTTTGCCTCATCTTGTCTTCCGTTTTCTCATCCATGATACCTGACTCAGAGGCTGGGCTTGCCTTCACAGGTCCAAGCCTCTGCTGTCTAGCCTCCTTCCCCTTAATGTCTGGAAGCCTCATCTGGAAATGCTACCTGCAGTTTCTCACTGACTATAGCTTTCCCATATCGTCTCTACTAAAACTGGCCCTCATAATTCATGGGGTTCGGTTTTCTAATGCTCAATATCATACTCTTTACAAGGAAAATTCCCAGGGTCTATCTGTTTATTTTATTAGACTTGCTGGCTATTGAACCACACAAAAGAAGCTCTGTTCTTACAGAGATAAAACTGGAGAGGGTAAATGATGTTAATTAAAAATCCTATCTTAATGCTTAAAAATTTGAGTATTTCCCATTTCTCAGAAAAGAAAACAGAGTCTCAAAGAAATGATTTAAGTGATTTTCCCTAATTTTGCTGTGGTAATAACTGATGAAGTTTGTGTTCAAAATGAGTTGTATATTATTGTAAATTCCCTGCTCTTTCTGCTATATGTGTAAAACATAAATATTTAAGAAACAAATTCTAACATGCAATAACTCTTAAAAAGGAAAGACTCCAAATATCTCAAAACCTTGTATCAGAGAACTAAAACTGGTACTAAAGCCTTAAAATTAAATCTTGCTCCTAATATTCCAGGAAGTAGCCTTTGACATTACATCATTACTCTTTCCAAATTTAACTAATTTAAAGGTGACATGAATAAAATATTCATTAAAACTACAGTAGTCGTTTATCTATGACCTTTAACAAAGCTGCTGTTAACTTTCAGTTGACTCACAGTTGTAGACAGAACCTTACCCAATAAAGTACCCATTCCTTTCTAAACCCTCCTGGTAGAGTTTTGATTTACATCCAAAACCTGTCTATAAATATTCCACCTTAGCCAGCTCCATGCTTCCTACTTCTTGTTTCTTAAATCACTGTAATGCTTCAAGCCAATATTGTTCCTTGCATTTCAGTAAATAACATCTCCATTAAACATATCTGCAGCTCCCTGTTTTAATTACTGGTTTCTTTAATCTAGTTTTCCTTGTAGGGAATAGCAATGCCAAATGGTTTTTAAAGGGTTCAAAAATGTTCCCAGATGAACCAATTATGCCCTTTTATTTCCGTAACTGTTGTAATAGAACCTTCTGAGGAACCTTTCTGATGGATCTGTGTCCCTTGCCTCTCCCCTAAAACTCATTCCAGTTCTCTTTCTTACATGCACAAAATACACATTTATACTTACTGTAGAGTTCAATAGTCATCATCTGTCTGAACCTAATCTGCTTAAATGTCCAAAGTGTAATTGATTTGAAATTATATTTTAACACATAATGATTAAACCCACAGAAGAGCCAAGAAGGTAAAGATAAGATAGCAAAGCTAAAATTCCAAATCCCTTTTGCTTAGATATCTCCCAGCCTTCTCCCTCTCTACCCTGCTTTGCCTAGCATCTGGAGAGAGGTTGATTTGTACGGACTCCAACAGTGGCTTCCCATGCCCTCTGACCTCTGGTTGGGTTTGGTCAATAGGGGCCTGGAGGGAGACAAGGGGATTCAGGTCAGCATATTCTGGGTATTTATTTTCAAGTAGGGAAAACGCTCTCCCTACAGAGTTTCCTTGGCTTCGTTTCTATTATTTGGAAAGAATTATGATGTAATGCTGAAGGCTCGTTCCTGGAACATTAAAAGCAGAATTCAATTTTAAGGCTTTAGAGCCAGTTTTAGTTTTCTGATACAAGGTTTTAGAGTATTTGAAGTCTTTTCCCCCCTGTCACACTAAGATGTTTCTCTCAAGGTGGCCTTCTCTGTATACCTGTCTTCTTCTGGTTCTGGTAGTGGTTTGTCTCTTTATGTCTAAGGAGTTGCAGCAGCTTTGTGGCTACTAATCTCAGGTTATTGCACTATCGCTCTGGTTCCCTGCACCCACAAAGAGTGCCTTTGTAAATAACCTGTCCTTGATTTATTATAATTTAAGTGCACCACTTATTTCCTATTGGGATCCTGACTGTTACATACAATTTTAAAGGCCAGAGGGATTTTTTTTTTTTTCCTTAACTGTATATAATTGTACTCTCCTGAAAGTCAGGAGCCAAGATTTGGTCACTGTACATAGTTCTAAATTGGCTCCAGATTTAATAACATCAGGTAACTTCAAAGTCCTACTTTGGTCAATTCTATACTCCCAGATTCATATTTCTTACGTTGCTGTGATGCTTGAAGTCAGCCTTATTCCTGAAGTACACTAATATGTTTCAGAAGTAATACCTCTTGACTAAGAGCATTTGAAGTTCTCAATTTTATTCAACATCTTTTAAAATTGGCCTTTACTTTTGGCATTCCTGAAAAAATAAATGAATAAATCAGATGTTTTATTAACTTAATTTTACTTTTAACAAATTTTACTTAAGTTTCAGTAAGTGGCAAACATACATTAGTTATGGTACAACACAAGGAATTAGAATAGGAGCTCAGGTTGTATCCTTTCTGAGTTGTCACAGTGTGTTTTTTCTGGCAATCAAAGTATTACTTTTAAATTCCTCAAGGGCTCAGTTTTTAACGAAAGTGAATAATGATAACTTTGTGGACTTCTGCTTCAGGCACATTCATGCTTATGGCAGACAGTGTGTCTGTTGAAAAGAGCTAGAGGATTGGGATGAAATATGACAGGCATCTACTTGGAGCTGTTTAGGTTAAGATGCTGGAGAAGAAGGAATCACACAGAGAAACATTGGAAGCTAGGAGACAAACAATTAGCACAATGTATCAGCCAAAACCAGACTCATCCAAATATACTAACTGATTTATGGTAAAGGCTATGAAGTAGGGAAAAAGAATGACCTTTTCAATAGGTGGCCCTAAGAAAATTAGATGATTATATCGGAAACAATTTACCTTGGATCTATACTTCACTTCATAAGCAAGTATGAATTCTAGTTGGATTACCAATCTAAATGTGAAAGATAAATCAGTAAACTTCTATGAGAAAACCTAGTTGAGCATCTTTATGACCTTGAGGTATACAAAGTTTTCTTAAACTGGACACAGAAATACTAGCTATAAAGAAAAAAATTAATTGTACTACATTAAAAATGAAGACTTCCTGTTTATCAAATGGCATAACTAAAATAGTGAAAACGTATGTCACACAGGACAAAGGACTCATATTTAGAAAACATGAAGAGCTTGAACAAATCAATAAAAATCAATGAAAAAAGATCACTCAATAGAAAAATGGTCAAAAGACTTCAGTGGCACCTCACGAAGGAAGATGTCTACATAGCCAATAAGTATAGGCACAACTGCTTAGTAATCATCAGGGAAATTAAAATATAAATGGCAAAAACACCATCACTTATACATCAGAATAGCATTAACATTGAAGGATTGATAATACCAAATATGGCTAGGATGTAGAACAACTGGGATTCTCTTACACGACTGGTGGTGTGTAAATGGTGAAAATACTCTTGAAATCTGTGTGGCAGTATATACCAAAGTGGATCATGCATACACTTTGGACACATCAATTCCACTTCTAGATATATGTCCAAAGGAAATATGTATATTTGTTTCACAAAAGACATTTAATAGAGTGTTCACAGCAGTATTATTTATAATAGTTAATTATAGGAGGTGACCCAAATGTCAATAAACAGTAGAATGGATTAAATTCATTTGGTATATTCTTACAGTGAATTATTATAAAGCAATGAGAATGAAGGATATATTAGCACACAGTAATGTGACATGAAGTGCTATAAGCTAGGAGAGTGGTAACTTTTGCAGGGGGTGTGACAGAGAAAGCATGAAGTGCGGCTTCCTGAGATGCTGGTAATATTCTTGAATTTAATGCTTGTTACAAAGGGTGAATAATTAGTGATCTCTATGTATGATATACTTCAGCCAAAAGGTTTAAATAAAAAGAAAAGAAGATAGTATCTTTCTTCCAGAAAGATGTCAGCACCCTGACTGACTCCTCTATTTTAATAGAAAAACAAAACAATTAGCAGCATATTACCAGTCATCACAGGTAAGCTGTAAGCTTGATGTACTTAGCTAAGACATATACATAGCATCCAGTAGTTAAAAGATGACTACATTTGACAAGAGGGTCTTTTAATCAAACACCATTGATGCTTGAGAAATTCTTCAAGAGGAAGAATGTCTTTGGTTCTTTGGATGGCTCCCATCCCCAGGGCTGAATTTGGAAATTTTTGGAACACGGTTACATTTGATTTCATCATTCTTTTCTCCATTTCTCTTTACCCAAAGGAGCAGTTCAGGAAGAATAATGTGAGCGTTTGGAGGTACCTTCAGAAACTGGGCTCCCTCCTTGTTTTCTCCTTACCTTGTCTCAATTTTTTTTTTTTTTTTTGCGGTACGCGGGCCTGTCACTGTTGTGGCCTCTCGCCTCTCCCGTTGTGGAGCACAGGCTCCGGATGCGCAGACTCAGCGGCCATGGCTCACGGGCCCAGCCGCTCCGCGGCATATGGGATCTTCCTGGACCGGGGCACGAACCAGCGTCCCCTGCATCGGCAGGCGGACTCTCAACCACTGCGCCACCAGGGAAGACCTGTCTCAATTTTTTGAATGAGTGTTTCCACTGGGAGTTTTGGGACAAAATGTAGCATTGATGTACTTTAAAATTTCATTAGGAGTAAATATACATTTAAAACAATTACTTTGTGACCCAGAGTTTATCAGCGGGCTAGTAACGTCCACTAACAATCAGCAAATGGACTGTACCAGTACCTTGAGAAGAGGAGGTGAGCATTTCTTAGCCATCCAAGGCCATGAATTTCTTAGAGTCATGCCATTGCTACCAAAGGTCTGTTCTCAGGCAACTCTGACTCAGGTCATATAATTCTGCTCAAGATGCCTCATTTATGAATAATTGGAAGATTCAGAAATTCGGGTTTATTCAGCTGGGTAATTTTCAGTAGTAACTGCGGAAAGCTTTCTGAAAGGTTTGTACGCTTCCGCCCTTGCCACACCAGAGCCTTTTCTTAATGCAGTAGCCCGAGAGATTATTTACTGCCATGTACACAACTCTCCTATAGTTTTCCATCAAGTTTGTAATCTCAGTACATTATCATGCCTATAAAACCATGTGCTCCAGGCAGCACTATGTAGGCAAATACGTAACAACCAGCTCTCTGGGGGAAGCACGTCTTGGTGTGTAGCATTTGCTGATTTCTGATCAACGCTCCCACTATAGGTGATTTTAAGCTGCCAATGGTTCAACAGTAGGCTCACAAAATTCCTGAAATTTTTATAATAATTTGAGCTGCTTCCAGCACACCACTAGATCCAGGCTACCTTTCTGCCCTACTTTCCTTCTCCTTCACCCTTGCTCATCCCACCCCAGCCTTTTTGCTTCTCTCCTATCACTCTCTAGTTCTTACCCTACTTTTTCCTCCTTATAATCTTTTACTCCTTGGTTTTAGAATGTAAGTTTGTGGAGGCAGAGGTTACATCCTCAGCACCTAAAGAAGAGTACCAGAGCCCTAAAAGATGCATAATCAATACTTACTGAATAAAAGAATAAACGTTGTATTCAATAGTGTGCCTTTATCCACATTCGGAAAAGTATTTAGTGATACTGAAAGGCAAATGAATGATAATTACAAGAGCCATAAAGTGGGTGTGCATAGCCACAGTGATCAAACTCAAGGTCCCAAACTGGGTGGATAGTAAGTGCTGAGAACTTGATGTCACTGAACTCAGTGTATCCACAGGTTCTCAGAAAATGGCCTTTCTGGAAACATTGGCTGCTGCTAGACTAACCACTAGGGTGTCACCACCAATTACCAGTGGAAAGAAGCCTTTGGGACAAAATTTTCAAGCATTTGAAAGATTCTCAGAAGCAGAATTACAAACCATAATAAGCTTGAGGAATACTGTCCAGAGCTGTGAGCTGACGGTGCGTTTTCATGTGTGCTCAGCAAGGAAAAGACACTGTCATAGGTCAGTCTTTGCAGTCACATGTGTCACTGGGAGGGATATTCCCATACAATATTAAGGAATAGTTTTTCCCAGTTTTTCTCAGTATAGCACTGATATTATAATCCTAAAGAATGAACAGCGATGAAATGTTTCCAACTCCTAGCTGAACTTAATTGGTTCAAGTCTAATCAGAGATACATGAATGAGAAGAGATAATCAGTGATTAATCAAAATGAAGGAGAAGCAGATATTTTAACTTCATCCTGAGGTAGATTATCCTCTTATCCAGCAAATTCATAAGGTTTTTATGCTGTCAGTTTGGTTGTAGTGTTTCAGAGGCCCTCAGACATTGATAAGGAAAAAAGGCCGACCACACAGCTATGAGTTTCCTGTGTGCTTATCTACGGTTAGAAGAATAATGTCCTTCAGCAATGTATTTGTTCTAACCTTATCAGTGTATTTGATCAAGACCTTAGGGAGTAAGGAAGGGCCTATGTGTTCCCTGTCAGAGGGCGTACGTTAGAGAAAGAGAGAAATTCCATCTTGGTGTGTTTAGAAGCATTTGTACACTGGCAAACTTATTTATGGAATATGAGGTTATTAACTCTTTAGAAATAATGCTTTCTTTTTAAGGGATACACATATTACCCATTCTTAGTTTCAACTGCATAGGGAATGTTCAATGGCTAATAAAAATGAAAATTCTCTGTACCTCTCCAAATCTTAGGATGTAAGAGCCGTTAAAAATTAGTTCCAGAAACAGGCAAGAATGATGCAAAATGGATATGAATTAGGAAAAAGGAGTATACTCAGAACACCTCTCTGCTTCTTTGCATGTGTTGGTTGATATGTGATCCAGCAGCACCTCTACACGTATCTCCCAATAAGAGGTTTATCTTTTCTTCACCAGATCCTCAATGCTGAGCCTTGAAAATGAGGGATGTATGCTTGTGTGCAAAATGGATGTTCTAACTTCATCCTTAAACACAAAAAACTAAGATGGAGAAATTGATCTGGTCTGAGGAGATATATTCTCCTTAAGAGCTCTCTGCTCTTCAATCTTCCTGTTTTCTGTTGAGGTCTCTGGGAGGATGTAAGAAATGGGTAAGCTGCTACTATTTACCCCATCCTACCACTGAAAAAAAAGAGGCAATATCTTCCGAAAAAAAGAGGCAATATCTTAGGTGCCCTCAGTCTACAGAAAACGAATATTTTCCCTCATTCCTCCCTCTTCTGCTCTCTTCTTCTCTGTTCTCCTGTAATCTCAACTGTCTGGTATCCTGCCAGTAGTGTATGCAAAGTGAGTGTTTTTCCTCTTTGTCTCTTTGCTTTGGGCATTAAAACAGGGATTACCTTCCAAGTTGTGTACAATTTGAGAATAGGATTCTGCACTCTCAGAAATGTATTGACTTTTGTAATTTCTGTGTTATAATCTCATATGTAGATTCTTGTGGCAGAAACCTGGAGGTTTATTACCATGTGGGCTTGGCTATATCCAAACTAATTAAACCCTGGAAGGAGGTCCATATCCTGTCTGATTTTCACCTCATGTTGAACAAGCAGTTTGGGAGAGAATTACATAAACAGAAAGATGTTCCATGGGTCAGAAATAGTCCCATCTATTACTGTTCTGAGTACCCACACTTTTTCTTCCCTGAGGCTGATGTTTTCTTTAAGCCCCATTGTTGGTCTGGTTGGAACTACTAGGACCACACTGATCAATATTGCCCGTGGCTCCTTCAATAGCCTGGTGGGACATTTCCTGGTTTTCTCTCACTCCCCAGAACAGAAAAACACTTTCCCCAATAGTTTATTTTTCCAGCCTGCCTGACTTTAGAATTACTTTCTTTACCTCTTAGATCCCCTTGATGGTGATTTCTAAAGGAAATGGCACGTAGAAGAATGTGTTCCCTTTTTGACCTGTCTGATCTGAGTCAGTAGCAACAGTCTGCTCAGCTGTTTGTTAGGTTCATCTCAGCTTAGTCCATGTAGTGGCCACGTGGCTTTCGTGATATTACACTACATCTCATTTACCAGTAAACCATGTTTTCCCCAGCTCAGTCTCCTTTTGTGACCTCAACTGAGTCTCTCTTTTCTCTCAGGAGGATATGAAACTCTCATTCATATAAGACAAAAGTAATGGCTATGTCTTAATCCTAATTAATGACCACTTCCTGGTGCAGATGACCAGTTTTGTTTGTTTTCTGGATTTTCTTTGATAACTCCTAATTCCCAATTAAAAAGGGGAGGGTTGGAACTGTTTTAGAGTACCTTAAATGTATCCCTATAGACAATATTTTTAATGTTAAGAGAGTAAAATGCTATTAAAATATACTAGTGCTGGTAATGGTATAATGAAACAGATACATTTATATTCTTCTGGTGACAGTGGAAATTAATACAAATTATCTCAAAGAGATTTGGCAAGGTATATCATCATGACTTGTAAACATTTAATTTTTCAACCCAAGATTAGGCATTCCTCCATCCGAATGAGATAATTAGACTTGCTTGTCTAATTTATGTACAAATACTATTAACAGTTTTATTTGAAATCACAAAACTGGAAGTCAATAGAAAGGGTTAGATGTAAAAGCTATAATACTTTATCATAGTAATAGTATAGAGCCAATAATAATTTGTTTGTGAAAATGGTAGTGTCAGAGGAGGTATGTTTTATGAACAACCTAGGGTATGAATCAATATGAATTCATGGCCTACATTCAGCTAGGGCCGCTCTGTCCCTTAGAGTTTCAGTTAAACTTGATCTAAGCCTGTGTCCATGGCTCTCTGGGAGTCCAGAAGCCTTCTGCTTGCTTTCTGTGAGATTCTGTATCTTACTTCATCATGCTGTCTTCAACTGTATTCCGTTTTTATCCTGAACCACCTGGACTTAGATCACATTGCTTTCATTGGTTATGACGATTATCTCATTCACAGATAATATTTGTGTTTTCTGATAGCCTGTGTTGAAGAGTTAGGTGGGCAGGGAGCGTTGGAGAGGAGAAATTATAGGGAGGATTTCAAATGGTAACATGATATTCTGCAATCTCTTGGCTCTATGTTCATTTTCTCTTCTTTCTTCCTTTTGTTTAAAGGCAGCCAACCCCTGCTGCCTTTAAAAAAAAAGAGCGGGGGAAGACGAGAAAATCCTTCCTTCATCCCATGCAGGGTTAATCTGGCCATACCCAGGCCTTTTAATCCCAACTGGGTAAGATAAGAACTTTCTTCTCACTAAATACAGTCTGTTCCTGCAAATTTTTTCTGGTCTAAACACTCTTCTCAATTGAATTATTTATAGATTTATTTCTATTTGGTCAAAACAACAGATCTATGTATCGATATTTAACTCTCTAGCTGTCTATTCCTCCTTTTCTGAGACCCCTTGTGCTGTTATTTGTAAGCACATTTGTAGGTGATCTAACCTGCTGGGCAAATACTCCTTTCCTCTCTTGCTGTTTCATCTGTATTCACTCCCTCTAAAAGGATGATGTCCATATAAAATAAGACTGTTCTTTGATTAAGGGTATAGAGGTTGCTGTAAGTCCATGTTAGAGTCTCCCCAGTGTTTAAAAATCCCATTTGTAGGAAAAAATAAGTTATATATATATAAACCGAAGACTGTAAGGAAACACATCAAGATAGTAAGAGTGTCTATTGGTGAATAATATAATCATTAGTGATTCTTATATTTTATGTATTATATTTTTCAAATGTATGTGTGTATGTACCTAACTATTAACTACATAAAATGAAGGATATTTTATCATAGGGTTATACACATAGTGTTGGACTATTGATATATAAATATTCTGATGGTTATTTAGAATTGTGTATTCTCTTTTAAATTCAGAAGTGTGCTTACTCAGAAATAAGTATTTATTCTCTTGAAACCTAAGAACCTCCACTAAACAGAAAGAATAAAAAACTTAAGTTCCAAACACCTTGGCATGTTCCAAGATGGAATGTAAATAGAAAGTAAGTTCTAAGGTAATTTTCACATTCTCAAGTAAATGTATTATTTTCTTGGTCTTTTCGTTATGAAATCTTTCTGTAGCTGAATATCTTTTGGAATTATGCTAAGCTTTCAGCTGTTCTACTCTGGTGGCATAAATGTTTGCAAGTCTTTTCTAAGCCAAACCACCTATATTATGCTGTATCACTACACATTAGGTGTCATTAAATATCTATTTCATTTATCACAAATTTCAACATGTCCACTGTAAATTGAAGACCTGGTTTAAAATTGCTCAATACAGGGCTGTCACTTAGTATTAGACCAGGGAAAAGGTGATATGCTGGCATGTAAGACCTTAAAAAACAATTCTTATCTGTTATTAAGAAAACAAAAATTGACTTTCATGTTGTGAATTTTAATGGAAAAAAGAAATTATGTAGACTTTGTTTCAAAAAGGCATTTGTGGAACTAGTGAGTTTCATTCCTATTTTTTCCTACATACTGTCATTTGTCAACTCTCAGTATCAACCTAAGGAAAATTTTGTAGGGGATATAAATGGTAAATGAACCAAGTCTCGTTATCCCAGTTTAACTTACACAGTTTACGTGCAGGAAGTAAGGAGGCTAGATGGTAGGAGAATACAGTTAGATGCATCTTGTTTAAACTCTACATGTTAAATTCTACATGCATCTTGTTTAGACTCTACATGTCATTGTTCCATGGCAGTGGTCAGAAATGGTTAAAAAGGTTTGTCTCAATTTTTCTACAGGTATTTCAGCTGTCAGGTTGACAACTAGAGGATTATTATTAACAACTGAAATGTAACAATTAAATTACTCTCTTTCCTTTTTGATTACCCCACATTAATTTCTGCCAACTCTTCCTAAATTACACAACCAAAAAAACCCCACATTTTTTTCATTATGAGCTGTATGCATTAAGCTAGGAGTTCCCACTGCTTGAAACATTGCCCTCACTCAACTCCATTTAAGAAAACCTCATTATCTTTCAAGTCTCAAATCAAACCCCATTACTTACAGGATATCTGCCCCATCCTCGGATGATGCCCTGAATTTCTGTTACCAAGCCTACTTCTTGGTGTGTGAATGTGTATGAACATATATACGTGTACATATATGTTTATATATTTATATGTGTGTATATATATATACACACACACGTGTGCATGTAAATTTTTTTTCATTTAAAAAATTTTGTGTTTTTGGTGATAGGGATTACACTATATTTCTTTGGTATTCCTTTAGTACCCTTTAAAATTGGAAAGGGTATTAAAAATACCTGACCACTGATTCAGCACGGGGCTGGGCCCGTCAGAACAGATGCTGGTTGGGAATTCCCAGGTGGTCCACTTGTTAGGATTCCATGCTTCCACTGCAGGGGGCACGGATTTGATCCCTGGTCAGGGAACTAAGATCCTGCAAGCCACACGACACTGCCAAAAAAACAAACAAACAAACAGACGCTGGCTACCAACAACCATTACATCCATGCTGTGTGAACAAGTTAAATATCACCTCTACTACAAGGTACTTATATGTGTGTATTGCTTGGCTAAAAATAATAAAAATAAAACAAGGAAAAAAGTAAGGACATTTCACGGGTATGTGCCTTTAGACTATAATGCAATAAACTTTTATGTCTAATAAAGTTTCAGAGACATAAACCATATGGCCACTTTCTAACATAGAAGACATGGTCAAATTCCATGGGAGGCAAATCATTTCCATCGAATTACTTGAAAGCTTAGCTGGCATCTCTGGTATTAGCATAAACCACAGACAGTCTATATGTATTTATTTGAATTATCAACAACCACAAACAGTAATTATTTATTATATGTCTGCTTTTTGCCAGGCACAGTGCTAAGGGTTAGGAGGGATACGTGATGTGTAATCTATGATTCAAGGTGTTATGGAAATTCCCACAAGCCATGTTCTACTGTTTGAAGCAAGACAGCCAAAAAGAAAACCTACAGCCAAGGAATACTATAGTTCAGCAATATATACCCCATGAGCAACTATATCAGCAAACTAAAGTCACAGTACAAATTGTTTTGGGTAACTTGTTTTTCATTCTTTCTCACACAAAAGTTCAACTTGTGCTGTTGTTTCTCTCTCTTCAACTTTGCAGCAGTGACAATTTATGGATTCAATAATTTCTCACATTCTACTTGAAAAATGTTTCTTTATCCAAAGGTTAACTCCTTTAGGAATACAAACCCCTAAATTTTCTCTGTTGCTGTATTAGTTGGTGCAACTAGATTGACTAGACTCATAAATCTATCAATTTTCTAGTCTATAACAGTGTAATCCCTGAAAAATCTCATAGATATAAATGGAATTGCTAATTTTCAATAAATCTACAGAAACAGGTAATGGTGTCATGGGCCCCCAGTTCCAATCATTTTAACTATATATAATAAATGATACCACAGGGACTCACTTTGGGTCATAAAATTTGCTGATCAGGATACAGATTTTAACCCCCAAAGTATTTTATAACTTTTCCCTTTTTTTGCCACTTTAAAGTATGAATTCCAAGAATGATTTCTCACTTAAAACTGATTGTAGATAGGAAAGAGGAAAAAAAATAAATGAAGAATTTTTTCAGGTTAGTATTTTCTTTTGAGAGGAGACAACACAAGTAATACTGAAGAAGTTATTTCAAACATATACAATAGTATTATATTGGTTACTTAAAATTTAAGCATTTGGGAAAAGCATGAAATTACTATTTATATTTTTATGTTTTATAAATAATGCACATTGTACAACAGAAATGTATTTTTCTTATGAATGATAAACTTATGTTTCCAAAACAATTTAATTTTCTTAAATAATTACAAACTGTTTTCGTATTGTTCTTTAAAAGGAGAATTAGGTACTTTCACTTGGTGTTTTTCTTTGTGAGAGTTTTACCAGTGTTTCTAAAATACTTATCATTTGTCCATGGTAACTGTCATTCATCCATGTATTAGGATGAATTACAGATGTTGCTTTAGATGTAAAAAATCCTGAAAAGGATTTTTTCTGACTCTGAAATTGTATGTGGAATAGCCTCTAAAATAATATGACTATAATCACCTTTTTAAACAAACTTAAGGGATTGGTAAAAATGAAATTATCAAGAGTATCTTAAATGTAACATTTCCATAAAAATAATTGTGAAAGGTATGAGTTGAAATTCATTCTAAATGAAAGCTTACCCTGTAGTATTGAAATCTTTAAAGTCTTTGAGTTTCACACTTTGGGATTTCCTGGGCTGAGCTCAAAGTGGATGTGTGACAGGAGGAATGGATTAGCTGTGTTCTTTGCTATATGTTTATAATGAAAGCCAGGATGAATAGAGCAGTTGAAATGTTAAATCAGTATTCCCTCATTTTTCTACTCTTACCAGAAATGCACACACAAATTAGGTACTGGTCAGCAAAATACAGATCTGGTAACATTCCTGTTTCTTTTGTGGATAGCTTATGGTAATATTCATGCTGCTTCTCTACTTTTATAATGTACATTTTTCTCCTTACTGTGTGGCCAAGTTGAGTTGTTAATAGATGCTTAGTAAGCCATATAAAAGAAATGCAGTATACAGTTACTTGGAAATAGGTCTTACATGACTGGTTTTAGTATAAATAAACAATTTAGGAGAGAGCTCTGTAATAGTTGGGATTCTCAAAGAGAAATCTTTAAAAACGTAAACATTTATTATTAAAAAAAGGGTTCTACTAATCTTGACAAGAGGATTGGTTTTATTGGTCAGGTCAGTACCCTTACGAAAATTAAAAGCTATGTTGTACAACAGAATCTATGCTGAAACTACAAGATGGATCACAACATGTTGAGAAATATGTGAATATACTCTCACACGCCCTGTAAATATTTATTAACAGCACACATGATTGTGAGAAATATATTCTGAACAGCAACTCAAATATGTCATATTTAAGACATTGTAACAGAGGTGTATGCCTTCCTCTGATTAACTCATTGAAAAGAGGATTGAAATTTCTAGGGTCAAAATCATTACTACCATCTCTGACTTTGCCGCTAATGACTGTGCTATAACTATTAGAATTTGCCAGACTAAGTAATATCATATTGACCTTTGGAGAAATAAAACATTCTTCACTAGTTCTGGTACAGATGCTGTATTTGGTTATAGGAATTTCTTTTTCACTTAGCAGGACCATATGTGTGAATACCACTGCCTGAACCTTTCATGTGTATGAATTATTCATTCATTTATTGTTATCCAGTCATTTATCTATTTATGTATTCCCATAACCTTATTCCACAAGACATTTGAATAGCATATAGGGAGTATGGTTTGAATTCTGACTTGGAACTTGGTAAAATGATTCCACTATGGTCTGCTTTTTGGAAGATCCTGCCAAACAGTGCAGTGGAGAAGGGAGCAATTTTAGCCATGCAGATGTTTCGTTGCAGTGATGCCAAATGCCCACTAGGAAGCTAAACATCTGGATGCTTGAATTAAAATTTTTTCTTTTCAGCAGATTTTTGTTGTTTGCACAGACATTGTGTCAATGAAAAGCCTTTGCCTATTTGGTTAATCTCCTGGGATGTATGAATGCAGATATGTGAGGCCAAATTGACAGCATCATATTTAAAGCAGCATTCCTGCCTCGATCCCTTTTAAAAACTATAACACCCTTCCTTCAAAATCATAGAAAATGTACTCAATTGGATGGGTCAACATAAAAAGAATTCATTCTAAAGGACCTAATTCTCAGGTTTCTCATTTTTAGACAGGTTATTTTCTTTGAATTATCATTTTACTTCATGGATTAGTGACAAAAAGAATGTGGTATATGAAAAGATAGTCTGGTAATTATAGGCTTCCCTACAGACTGAAACAGCATATCACATTGTACACATAAAAACATGAAAATGCTTGCGATATTATTATTTTATATTGAGAAGCAATTTAATTATTTAGAATGTGGTTTTATTTTTTCATATGCAGCCAATCATATTCTATTATTAAAAACTGTTGCCATGGTTTCTGGTTTGGAAAACTATATTTATTGTATTATGGCAACATATTGGAGGTTTTGCTTTCACATTAAAAAGAAAAAAGATCGAATAAAATAAGTTTCCCAATAAATTAAATTGTGCCACACAGATGTATTTATGATTAGAGCTTATTAAAAATATCCTACATTGGTCCATTTGGCATTTTGAAAATTCTCAAGTTAGAAGAAGTCAGCCCCTTTTTTTCATGTTTCCTCGAGTTAGGTCGGCTTCATGTTTCAAACTGAAATGTTTAGGGATAATCTGAAAACATATTCCAGGTGGGATGGCAGTATAGAGTCTGCGGGGAGAGAAGGCGCTTGATCAGGCCTCTCTCTATTCAGAGCAAAGGGAGGAAGGTATGAAAGACAGAAGTGAACTCTAGAAAGCAGAACCTATTTGATACGTTGGGGTGCTTTAATTTTCTTCAACATTTGCTTCCATGGCCTGTCATGCCTTGTTGCCTTCCCATGCACCTTCCCTTTGTCCCTTCATTCTAGCAAATTTATCATGATAGTATGCCATTTCATCGTACTTAAATTACTACCTAGTTCATATATGAGCCTAAGAACAGCGCTGCAAAGCAAATTTGATGTACCCACTTAAGGGCCAGGAAAAGCACTTCTAAAAGAGGCTGAAGCAACTTGCCCAAGTCAGGGCTGGCAGTGGTGGAGCTATGCCTCGACCTGGTACCGTGGAGTCCTCCACCGTGCTGTCCATTGGCCCAGTGCCTGTCCTTCAGCAGTGTTGTGCTCAAGTTGGATGCACAACTAGTTCAAACCTGATTTTCACCTTTGTTTAATCACTCTTTGAATCTTTGGTTCTTTTCCTCATATTTTAAGAACACCTGCTTTCTCATTAAGGAAATTCTCGATACTCAGGGCTGACCGTAACTGAGGACAGACCCCAAGAGTGAGCGACAACCCCAGAGAGGACAGAGGCACTCAAAGCTGGAAGAAAAAAAAAAAAGCTGTCAATTCTTTTAGTATTAAAATTTTTTCTGAAGACAGTGTTATTAAAAAAAAAAAAAACAGACTGTAGGATTGATTCTTAAAAATAGGTAACTGAGATATATAGCAAAGTGTTATATACTTTCTGTATACTCAAGCAAAGTCTTGAGTTTCACCACTGCTCCAACGGGTAAGCAGGAGAATAACCTTTCCTGAGCACTTACTACATGCCACACATTATGCCATGTTTGTGTATTAGATCATTCAATCTATAGAACAATATATAAAATTGGCATGATTAACCCCACTTTACTGATAAAAAAGATCAAAAGGCTCAGAGAAGTTAACGTTATTTTTGGAAATTAATAACAGGAGTTTATAAGTATTGACCATACACAGTGCTAACAGGGATTAACTCACTTATTCTTTATAACAACTGTAAAAAAGAAGTAATATGAATTTTTCCATTTTTCAGATTAAAAAAGCCAAGGTTAAGAGTTAAGTAACTTTGCAAAGCTCAAGTAGAAGAAATTGATTTAGTCAGTTCAATGATATTGTCTTTTAATGAGAATACTAACAACAAAAATATAGGACAGTGTAAAATCCTTGAGCAGTACTGGGATATCAAGAGAGGAGAAACTACTTGCTGGGCAGAATTGCTACCCCTAGAGAATGGAGTCTTCTAGAGCCCTCATCTTACCTTCTCCTTTTTCCAATGGTACATCAGCACTGAATAACTTCATTCCATAAGATGACTTCATTTTCTGAGTTATCCCTGTGTTGCTCTAAGACTCGTGGTAAAGTCTGGAAGACGTTTCCCAGCCTGATGGACACTGGTCAGGCATTTCTCTCAGCAATATATGTAGTCTCTGCTACTGCTTGTTAGCACCTCAAATGAAGAGGAAGTAGAGAGAGTAAAAGACTCAGATCAGGCAGTGTAATATTAAAAAAATGCATCTTAGAAGACTATATGCTGGAAAAAGAAGTAATGCTTTTTGAATTATATATAATTTTGGAGTATCTTTGGAAATTTTAGTGACTTAGAAATTAGAAATATATCCAGATTTATTCTGCACCTCAGTGCCTAAAAAAAAAAAAAAAAAATCAAGAAGTTGGAAATATTGCCAGATTTTTCCTTCAAGGTCAAATACACATATTTAAAGATATATGTATATACTAAATGTATAAAATTTATGTATATATAAATTCAAAAAATATGAAATTTCCTAGCATACAAGAATACTGATTAGCAAGCAAGCTATGGGTTTTTACAAATAATAAAAATACAATATTTGAAATGCAAATTTATTATTTTGAGAAGCCATGAATAAAAGGACAACCTAGGTAATTATTCCCTGAGTAACTGAGTGAACTACATTAAAATATTAAAACATGAGCGACACAATAAAAAGAAAATAGATATAAGAAAAACTCAGTAATCCAGCAGCGTTTTAAAAATTCTGTTTTCAACACTGGGCAAGAGAAATAATACCAATATAGTCTTTAAAATTTATTATGATCTTCATAGAAGTATGTTTTCTAGCTATACCAACCCTATTTGCGTGACAAGGTCAAGAGAGCAAAAGACAATTAGAGCGTGAAATCTTTGTAGTTAAATAGAATAAAAGAAGATGAAAATAGTTGTAAGTTTTCAATGATGTGTTTTAATGAGAGCACCAAAAACCACAAGGATGCAGTTGAGCTCAACCATGAAAATATGAAAGTTTCTGTCGCATTTGTGGATCCTCAATTTAGCAAAATATTAAAGTATTTTCCCTACAGAGCTTATGTGTTTTGAGTATGTTTGGGTTTATTTTTCTCAATATTTCATCTTACTTTGGCTTATTTCAGAAGGAAATCATTCATGGCTCAGATGTATTGGGGTCCCCTGTCAGAAGCCAAGTGCTGTCTCAGGAGATGGATGTAAAATATGGTCTTGCAGAGGAACCCTGCAATTAAGACTTTCTTCCCATTTAACAACGTTGCTGATACCTGTCTCGTGAACAGCAAAGGAATATGATTTCTAGAGTGATTGGAAACATGTTCAGTCCCCAAACCTACTATTTTGAGAGTTTTCCATTTGCATAGACCTTGGTGGATTTGGGGTGTGAATTTTTTTGTTAAATTTATAATTTTGTGTCGAAGGGGAAAAAGGGTCAGAATCTGGTAACCAGAAGGAAACTTCTAGATCTCAGAAAATAATTGAAATCCCTTTGAGTCACATGTGGTTTGAATTTCAGAAGTTGAGTTTAATATCACAAATATAATTTTTAGTGCCTACTTTTATCCTTCAGGAGGAAATTATTTAAGCACTGATATTGGGAAAACTGATTATTAAGCAAATACACAGAGCATTTCAGCACTGAAATAAAGACACAGCTATTCAAAATTGTCAAAGGAAATGCTCTTTCCATTCTTTCACCTTCACTGTATGCTGCTTCTATGTTTGAAAATATTTTACACATCGAGTTTCACTTCTTCAACAGTTGTTATAGCTCCTCCATCCTTTTCTCAGCATGGAATCTGACTCAATCTCAAAGATAATATCTTTCAGATGGAAATATTTCTCTCACTGATATCAAATAAATTTCCAATGTGAAATTGATGCCCCAAGTTTTATTTAAAGAAGGGAGAAACTGTACTGGCATATCCAAAAAGAATTGACACAGGTATGTGACTTTATACAAAGAGGAAAGTCAGTGAATGAGAGGTCTCTTTTGGTTCATCTGTAAGCAAGCCATTATTTTCATTGGAGCAAGCATGTTCAAGAGTGGGAAGAAGAAAATATGCCTTTGTAAACTGTGAATTTTACTGCTATTTTTTTTTTCCTGCAAGCCCCCTGTAGGGAAAGCATAACCTCAAAGCTCTCTAGAGAGATTAGGTATGAACAAATTGTACATTGAGATAAATTTGAATAAAGAACATTTACAAAAATAAAGTGAATTGAACACCTTATAAAATCTCAGTATAAAGCTTAATAGTACATTTGAGGAAAAGACAGCTTGCAAATGTGGCATGAAATAAACAGATCATCACTTAGAAACATAACACTCACTAACCCTAGAGACACAGTTGAAGTTCATCCCAAGTACAGGGCCTGGGAGTTTGGCCAAGAAAATGATTTCACAGGGTCTAGGGCTTGATTTGTATTTCACGTAATGTGAAGTGGCATCATTACCTTGTAATTGATATGCAGATAAGAAGAAATTATAGCACAATTAACTGGCAAGGAAAGAGTACCGTATATGTACATATGGGAGAACTGAGGGTTTCTGACAGGATCATAAACCATAAAAGAGACTTTTGACAATGATCAGACCTCTGAGATAACCTACTGCCTTGGAAATTCATCTAGCTTTATGTACTCTAATATATTTATAATCATCTTTTAGTGTCATGCTTCAAGTGTAAACTGGATGTTTATGAAATTCCTCCCACCAACAAAAAATAGCTGAAGCCGTTTTGATATTTTGAAACGTTAGAAAAATGTTCCCAAAATGATCTCTTTAGAATATAAGTTCTATGAGATGTTAATAATCAGTTTGGGAGAGATGTTGGGTTGAAGAAGGAAATAGGACTCCTCAGAGCCTTTAATATTCAAGTATATATTGTAACTCTCCATGAGGAGGGTAAGTTATACAGTACTTCCTAACTTATTAAGTTGCAAAACCCTGTTCTTTGGCATGCCTCTTTGAGAAATAACCTTCAAGAAGAAAAAAGAAAGAAAGCTAGAGTGACTATTTTTCAGACCTTCACTAACAGGCACTGGAATGTGTCTGCCTTCCTCATCAAACCGAGTGCTCTTTATACAAAGCCTTCTCTAATTTATTTCATCTTGCTTAGCAACATCCTGCATCAGGGTCCTCCGTCCTCAGCCAGAGTCCTTTCGAGGATGGCAGCTCCTGTTTGGTGAGGAAGTCTGTTTGATGAGCTTCCTCCGGAGTTGGCACCAGTACTGCCTTACCCTGCAGACCCTCACTAAGAAGCCCAGTTACCCATCAGGTCACCAAGGTCTGCCCTGGGCTTCCAGGTCCCCCAGGACTGGTTTTGCCCACTTAATGAATAATTGGAAATTCAGAGCCTTATGTTCTGGGTCATGAACCAGAAAGACACATGATTCATAGAGACACTTCCAGCATGGAGGATTGCTGCACGAGACTGCTGACGACATCCCATTAAGTCTTGACGTGCTCCTTTTTAGTGTGCCTTCACTCCTGCAGTTTTCCCCACCTGAAAAAACAAGCTTTTCCACTTTTGCTTTCCAAACGCTTTTTTTTTGAATTAAAAAAAATTGAAGTATAGTTGATTTACAATGGTGTGTTAGTTTCAGGTGTACAGCAAAGTGATTCAGTTATAAATACACATATATTCTTTTTTAGGTTCTTTTCCATTGTAGGTTATTACAAGGTATAGATATAGTTCCCTGTGCCATACAATAGGTCCTTGTTGCTTTTCCATTTTATATATAGTAGTGTGTATATGTTAATCCCAAACTCCTAATTTATCCCTCTTCACCATTCCCCTTTGGTAACTATGAGTTTGTTTTCTATGTCTGTAAGTCTGTTTCTGTTTTATAAATAAGTTCATTTGTATCATTTTTTAAGATTCCACATATAAGTGATATCATTTGAAATTTGTCTTTGTCTAACTTACTTTACTTAGTGTGATCATCTCTAGGTCCACCCATTTTGCTGCAAATGGCATTACTTCATTCTTTTTTATGGCTGAGTAATATTCTATTGTATATATTAATATATACCACATCTTCTTTATCCATTCAACTGTTGATGGACATTTAGGTTGATTCCATGTCTTGGCTATTGTAAACAGTGCTGCATTGGGGTATATGCATCTTTTCAAATTAGAGTATTTGTCTTTTCCAGATACATCCTCAGGAGTGGAAATGCTGGATCATAAAGTAACTCTATTTTCAGTTTTCTAAGGAAACTCCATACTGTTCTCCACAGTAGCTGCACCAATTTACACTCCCCCCAACAGTGTAGGAAGGTTTCCTTTTCTCACACCCTCTCCAGCATTTATTACTTGTAGGCTTTTTTATGATGGCCATTCTGACCAGTGTGAGGTGATACCTTATTGTAGTTTTGATTTGCATTTCTCTGCTAATTAGTGATGTTGACCATCTTTTCATGTGCCTGTTGGCCATATGAATGTCTTCTTTGGAGAAATGTCTATTTAGGTCTTCTGCCCGTTTTTTGATTGGGTTGTTTGTTTTTTTGATACTGAGCTGTATGAGCTGTTTGTATATTTTAGAAATTAAGCCCTGTCAGTTGCATCACTTGCAAATATTTTCCCCCATGACATAGGTTTTCTTTTTGTGTTGTGTATGGTTTTCTTTGCTGTGCAAAAGCTTACAAGTTTCATTAGATCCCATTTGTTTATTTTTGCTTTATTTCTTTTGCCTTGGGAGACTGACCTAAGAAAACATTGCTATATGATTTATGTCAGAGAATGTTGTGGCTAGGAGTTTTACGGTATCATGCCTTATATTTAAGTCTTTACGGCATTTTGAGTTTATTTTTGTGTGTGGTGTGAGGGAGTGTTCTAACTTTATTGATTTACATGTGGCTGTCCAGCTTTCCCTACACCACTTGCTGAAGAAACTGTCTTTTCTTCATTGTATATTCTTGCCTCCTTTGTTGAAGATTAATTGACTGTAGGTTTATTTATGGGCTGTCTGTTCTGTTCCATTGATCTATATGTCTGTTTTTGTGCCACTGCCATGCTGTTTTGATCACTGTAGCTTTGTCATATGGTCTGAAGTCTGAGAGGGTTATGCCTCCAGCTTTGTTCTTTTTCCTCAGGATTGTTTTGGCCATTCTGGGTCTTCTGTGGTTCCATATAAATTTTAGGATTATTTTTTCTAGTTCTGTGAAAAATGTCTGGGGTAATTTAATAGGGATCACATTAAATCTGTAGATTGCTTTGGATAGTATGGCCATTTTAACAATATTAATTCTTCCAATCCAAGAGCATGGGATATCTTTCCATTTCTTTGAATCATCTTCAATTTCCTTTATCAGTGTGTTATAGTTCTCAGCAAACACTTTTTTAAATCTTTAGTAGCAACAATAGAAATGCCTAAAAATTATGAAATGTTTATAACTTTTCATATAAACCTCATGTTTATATTAGGAACTGTACAAAATGCTTTACGATACTATATCTTATTTTGAATTAATTTCTAAGAGTTTATTAAAATTTTGAGATCTTTAAAAAATTCAAAAGCACAACCACCAGTGTATTCATAACCTCAAATTTACAGTTGTTAAAAATGACATGTTTTCTTTCATTTTTTAAAAATAAAACAAAGACTGTTACAGCTAAATATGAAGTCTTTTTAAAATCTACCCACTTATATCCTATGCACCTCCCCCATTCTTAGGGGCAAAAACTGTCATGGATTTATTGTAACTCCTTATATTTACATAGAGTCTTATGCATGAATATGATTCCATGAAAAATATATAATATTATTTCACAAAAATCCATACAATCATATCATATTATATTGGGTGGGCCAAAGAGTGCCTTCGGTTTTTTATGTAAAAATAAAAGACACATTTTTCATTTTCACCAAGAACTTTATTGAACGACATATTCACCCTTTTGTTCCACTACCTTCTGCCATTTTTCAGACAACTTCATAATTCCATCTTCCCAACACTTTTTATCTTTCTGAGCAAGGAACTGTTCCAGGTGCCTTTTACAGTCTTCCAGGGAATTGAAATTTTTTGCATTAAGAGAATTTTGTAAAGACTGAAATAAATGGAAATCTGAAGGTGCAATGTCTAGTGAATATGGTGGATGAATCAGAACTTCCCAGTCAAGCTGTAACAGTTTTTGCCTGGTCATCAAAGAGACATGTGGTCTTGCGTTATCCTGATGGAAGATTATGCGTTTTCTGTTGATTAATTCTGGACACTTTACATCGAGTGCCTCTTTCAGTTGGTCTGATTGGGAGCAGTACTCGTTGGAGTTAATCGTTTGGTTTTCCGGAAGGAGCTCATAATAGAGGACTCCCTTCCATTCCTACCATACACACAACATCACCTTCTTTGGTTCAAGACCGGCCTTTGGTGTGGTTGGTGGTAGTTCATTTCACTTGCCCCATGATCTCTTCCATTCCACATTATTGTACAGTATCCACTTTTCATCGCTGGTCACACCTTGTTTTAAGAAAAGAATGTTTTCCTTAACATTTCAGTAGAGAATTGCATGTGAAAATATGGTCAAGAAGGGTTTTTTTTTCCTTTACTTATGTGGAATCCAAACATCAAAGCAATTCACATAACCAAGCTGGTGCAAATGATTTTCAGCGCTTGATTTGGATATTTTGAGTATGTTGGCTATCTTCCGAGTGGTATGATGTTGATTGTTCTCAATTATTGTTTCGATTTGATTGCTATCAACTTCAACTGGTCTACCCGACTGTGGAGCATCATCCAGTGAGAATCTCTAGCACAAAACTTGGCAAACCACTTTTGACACATTAGATTGGTCACAGCACCTTCTGCATACACTGCCCAAATCTTTTTGTGTGTTTCAGTTGCGTTTTTACCTTTCTTGAAATAATAAAGCATAATATGCCAAAAATGTTGCCTTTTTTCTTCCACCTTCAATATTAAAATGGCTGCAGAAAAATTTACCAATTTTGATAACCCTTTTTTTAAATGTGTGCTGATATGACAGCTGTCACATACAATCTAACAAAATTGTTTCAAATGAAGTTAAGACAACTAAGTGCTACTAGAGCCATCTTACAGAGAAAAAGGAATGAAACTTGGCCAACCCAATACATACGTCATTTTGACACTGGCTGTTTTCTCTCACCATTGTTTACAACATCCTATTCTTATCAGCACAGTTCAGTGGTTCTTAACCTCTGTTGTGCCATAGGCCCCTTTGGTAGCCTTGCGAAGTTAATGGTCTTCTTTTCAGAGTACATTTTCAATTTTCCTTAACAAAATACATAGGATTATGAAGGAACTCAATTATATTAACGTAATAGCTAGCAATATGTTAAAAAACTAATTGTAATATAGCAACACATATCTTTTTTCATCAAGACATTAAATAATAAGATCTAGTAGTGTATGCTCTAATTTGGAGGAAGTGATGAGAGTAAACATTATTTCCAGATGTCTGCAACAACTGTAATGTTCTGTAAAGAAAATCTATAAACTCTAATTTCAAGAGTCTCAGGTATGACCCATGCCACTCTGGTTTGTTGTCTACATTTATAGTAAAAGAAACTGCTAAAATTTCAGTTAGAGCTTAGTAATGATAAAGTTGTAAATTTATTTTTATTCAAGCTCATGGGCCTCCTGAATTACTTACATATTCTTTTTTAATTGAGGTATAATAATACATAGTCTTGATTTCTGATTTTTTTCTCCCTTCAATTAATTGGCAACATCTTCTCCCAATCTTTTGTTTGATTTTTTTTCTAACAGTGTTTATGGGGTCTTTTGATCAAGAAATTAATTTTTTTTCATTTAGTTAAATGTGTTCTTTTTTTACTTTTGGGGACTTTGTGCCTTGTGTAAAGTAGGATGTTTTATTATATTTTGTTCCAATAATTTAAAATGGTATTTTTCACTTTTAGGCTTTTAATATACCTGGACATTCAAAAATGTATTTTCTAAGGATGGGACTTAACCTTCTTTCATGTAGTATCTTACAATAAAGGCATAACCTTCTTTCATGTAGTATCTTACAATAAAGGCAACATTTTGGTAACATTATTATCGTCATTCAAGGAGCAGATTAACCCTCATCTTCCCCGTAACATCCATGCCGAATGCTCCCTTTAACAGGTATCTTCATCTTTCTAAATATCTATCCCATTTGTATTCATTGTTACATTTTTTTCCCTAAATTTTTCTTACTTCTCAAGAGTTCATGTGTTGTCTGAAAAGATGGCAAGCATTTTGAGGACAGAGATAATGTGCTTTAACACTTTTTTTCAGTAGTGACTAGCAGAGTGTTGGGCCAAATGATTGAGATTAATATATTATAATGTGTTTTGCTTCCAAACTCTTTCCAATTTCAATATAAATTTAGAAAAAAAATCTTATAGTTTATATAAGAATTTATCTTTTAAAATAGAGTAAGAGTTTTTTCCCTTTTCTAATTCGTGTTTTAGCATATGACCCATTCTCACTTTCTGTATTCCTTATTCCAACATAAGATATGCCTCTAAAATAGTAACAGTGATTTCCATAAGCCACATACAGACACCAGGTCCTTGTCAGGAGTATGAGAAAGAGAAAATTTCTCTTCTGTAGGGAAAGGGAAGGGGAAGGAGCCCTTAGGCCTCCACAGTCCAGACTGCTTCCAGCTGCTCAGTCGCCGGGTCCGTGGTCTTCATGCAGTCAGGACATGTGGGGAATATATGGCTGTGAGGACCCCCTGGGGACGAGAGCTTTCCAGTCTGGCGTTATCCTGTCACGCCCTTCTCCTCTTCAGCTCAATTAGGGTTTCTTCTGCTCTCCTAGGCTAAAGCTCTGTGAGTATGTGAAAGTCAAAGAAACTCCTTCTACCTAAAAATAGTTCAACATGCAAGCAATAAGTTTCTGGAGATTTTATTAACCTAAATATTGTAATCTGGGACTGTTGTCACTAAAAAAGATAACACATTGTATTTCTGCTTATTCCCTTAATCAGAAAATTATGCTTTTTCTTTTTTCCAACACATTTTTTTCACTTTTTATTTTGCAATAATTTTAAACTTAAAATTTGGAAAAATAGCACACAGGGTCCCTGCATAAATTTTACCCAGTTTCCACTAATATTTATATTTTCTATAACTCAAGCACAATGATAAAAACTAAGAAACTAGAATTGTAACGATACTATAATTTACTAGAGACTCTGTTCATCTTTCGTCAGTTTTCCACTATGTCCTTTTTCTATTCCGGGATATAGTCTAGGATCCCGCATTGCATTTATTTATTGTCTGCTTAATATCCTCCAATCAGTGACAGTTCATCTATCTTTCTTTGTCTTTCATGACCCTGGCATTTGTGAAGAGTACTTGTTACTTATTTTTGTAGAGTGTCACTCATTTTGGGTTTGTCTGATATTTTTTAATGATTAGATCGAGGTTGCATTTTTAGCGAGAATACCACAGAGGTGGCATGCACTTCTCAGTGCATCGTATCACAGGGTAAAAGTGATGTCCTTATGTCTTTTTACTGGTGATGTTTACCTTGATCACTTGGTTAAGGTGGTGTCTACTGGGTTTATCTACTGTTATTATTTGTCTATTTGAAATTAACAAATACCTTAGGGGAAATACTTTGCAACCCTGCAAATATGCTGTTTCTCCTTAAATTTTCGGTCACTAATTTCAGCATCCATTGGTGGGTCTTTCTTGAAAGTGGTATTGTGGTATTCTACTGGTGATTTTTCTATTTCCCTCATTTATTCTACATTTGTTTATTTATTTATATCAGTATGGACTCATTCATGACTTTAACATTTGTATTCTATGGATTATAATCCAATACTATCATTACTTATTTTGTGCCTCAAATTGTTCCAGCTTTGACCATTGGGAGCTCTTTCAGGTTGGCTCCTATGAACTTTTGCCAGCATGGCCCCATCCTTTTTGGAGCACTTCTTCATTTATTGCTACCATATAATGCTCCATGCTCATCTTGTGTTTTCCCTGCCACAGCTCTTTAATCAACCACTTCTCCAGGTATCCCTGTTTCTTTGTATCAGTGAATGATATTTAGACACCAAAAGCTAGGCTTTTAGAGATTAAAAGATCTAAGGACTTGGCAAATTTTATAAGTGGCCGGATCGTAAATAGGGTTTGCAGGCCATTCAGTCTTTGTTGCAGCTACTTCATTCTGCTGTTGTTGCACAAAATCAGACATAGACAGTAGGTAAGTGTGTATGTGTGGATATGTTTCAATAATACTTTATTTACAAAAATAGGTGGTAGGCTGGATTTGGTTCATGGGACTTGTTCGCCATCTCCTACTCTAGAATGACAAGTCATGTGCTTACTTTCATGTATAAAAACAACGACAAAAACCTAGTAATGTTTTCATCTTCTCTGGTGAGGAACGTACTGGAGTATACTGATGTAAATGGAATTAGCTTAAGTGTTTTTACTTTTAAAAATTTTGGATTATTTTAATTCAGAATAGGAAAAAAAATGATAAGTACTATTTCCCATCTTTAAATCATTAGATGTTTAGATAGTGCAGTATTTATTTTCAGATGAATCAATAAATTAAAAGTTTACTTTCACTTTTACTTTATGCATGGAATATCAAAGATAACTAAGTGCAAAATAAATGGTACAGGGGAAGTAGGAAAGACTCGTTCTGACCTTGCTCTGGAAGAGAAGTCCGCAACTTTCATAGATGGCCAGATCGCAAATGGGCTTTACAGTCCAGGAAGGCTCTGTTGCAGCTGCTCGCGGGGTAGAGCATCCTGAAAAGTTTCCAGGAGGAAGTGAGGACTGAGAATGACACCAAAGAATGGATGCGACTTGAGTCACCTACAAAAGAAGAAATAAACGTGGTGATTCAGGGATGATTTGAATAAGAGAGGGAGAGAGAAACAGGTTGAGAGTATTCAGGAATAATAAATAGCAAACAACAGCTACAGCAATTCAGAAAGGGATGTAGGAGCCAAACCTAACCCTGCTAGCAGCTCTGCTAATCTCACAGATTTTAGTAATCGGCTATCTTTCAAATCACCTGGCTTTATTAAAAACAATTGACACTATGCTCTGTACGTTTAAATGATTCTACAGAATTTTTAACAGATCTTTAAATGGGTTAAAGATGTAAATTACTATTTATTAACTTTTCATGTTAATATATTGTTTTTTGCCATTATTTATAAGCTTTTCAGTGTTAATTCTGTAATGAGCAGGTATTACCAAGAATCCAATCTTATAAGATGCAAGGACATTTACTCTTGCACTCATTTCTGTGACAGACTTTGTGACTCTCCAGTGAGTGCACAGTGAGCTGAACAACGAATTCTTAAAAGTTTAATTCCACTTTCATTGGGAGTCAAGTATATCCTGCTTCTTTTGAATGCAACCCTAATCCCAAAGACAGATCCTTTTATTGTCTCTGGCCTCAGTAGTTTCTGTGCTAGCCCCTGAGTAAGATGGTGACACAAGTGGACAAAGGAATTGTCAGTTTATTTGGGAATATCCTAGGGATTAATTCATCATTAATGATTGTTAATGAAATCTGATTCCATGAGATAAGGTGACTTCCTAAGTAAAATCGAACTCTTCATTTGAAGTATATTCCTGAAATTTTTCTTATCCAGTGTTCTCATTTAGAGGTCACTAAATCCATCATTATTTGTGCTCCAAAGTAGATTCATAAAAAATAAATAAAATGAAATTTGGCTATAGTTTGAGCTTCTTGTATAAAAGGTGGTATTATCGAATTAAGCAGACAGTTGATTTCTATATTTCTGACATTTAACGTTAATTTGATAGGAAATAATTATCATAATATTATAATCAAATATTCTAAACCCACAGTTTTTAAATATAGAGTTTAGTGGGTGACTTAATATTTTCTACATGAACTACCGTATGTCAAAGAGAGCTAATGATCTCCTTAATAGGCAGCCTACTCACACTTGCGTATCTGTGGTAGGGAACCTTCTTAAAGGTCAGTCTAGTTGGTGTCCTCTCCCTTATTCTCATAATCTTTCTGCCCTTTTCATTCAGGTTCGGCCACCTTTTAGCCAACTTTGTTGCCTGCTTTAATGCATCCTGCCTCATGTTCCGTGGTGAGCACTGCACATTGCAGCTCCTTCAGGAAGCAGCTTCAGTCTTCCCAATCCATAAACACAGACAACATCCCTTCTTTTTTACTTTACTTGAAACCCCTAAAGAACGTATATTATGTTTTTTGAATGTTCTCAGATCCCAAGAACCATGTTCTATGACATGGTTATTCATTTCAAGAATATTCATTTCAAGAATGAATATTTCAAGAATATTCATGTCAAGAATGAATTCATTTCAAGAATATTCTTTCAAGTTATTCATTTCAAGAATAACTCTTCACCATTCCTTGAATATGGCTGGTACACCCCATTCTTCTGCTGATGCAGATCTTGAAATGGCCTCTTTTCTTATCAACTCTCTTCAAAGCCCTACCTTCCTCTAAGACTCAAGTTGAGTTCTAGACTCTCTCTCAGGTCTTTGTGGACCCCAGCTCCAACATCGGTTCTCAGGGGCCTCTGTTTCCTGTGCCATTTGTCATTGTTGTTTCCCTTTGTGCACATTCCCATCTCCCCCAGCAGACTGCAAGCCCCGCTCAGAACGGAAGCATGTCCTGTGCCTCCCCTCACAGTATGTAGAACGTAACCACGTGCCCAGTCAAAGCAGGCCTTCAGTAACGTTTGTGAGGAGGAACATGAATGAATGTTCATGTGACAATGAATGTCATTAAGCTCTTACCTTCATCAAAAAGGAGTATTTAAAAAGCTACTGTTCTGCACCAAATTACCTGCAATCATCTTGGTATCCCCGTAGAGGCAAATCTGTTGAAAGCCAAATCACTTCAGAGTTCCAGGTATTCATGTGAGGATTTGTAAACAAGTTAGGTCGCAGCAAGTCAGTACTCATTTTTTTGGGCAATAAAATATTCTGTAATATAGACAAGGAGACAGTGTCACTCCCGTTTAGGATGTCTGCTGAGAGAGCGAGCATTAACTGAGAGGTCAGATATCTATAATTTTAAGCGTAGTGGAAAGCCACATAAACTGAAGTTTGATTATTTCCCAAATGATCAGGAACCCTAATGGATTTCTGCATATGAAATATCATTTTACTGAGTTCTGTAGAGATTTACCAAACCCAATAGTATTAGTGTCAGGCATTTGGGATCTTCAACGGCTAGTCTCTGTGCTTTTAAAAGGAAGAGTGATATATAGCCATGTACGGTGTAGACAGGCCACATCTCCCTAGGAATTCAGTGCTGAGTTTCATCTTTAGAGCAAAGGTGTTACAGAGCTAAAAGACATATGGATTATATTATCACCTTTAAAAGGTGAAATTTTTTTGGTGACTCTCTTCCGGATGTTTCAGCTGCTAGCAGGATCTGGCAAGACAGTCCACTGGGGTGGAGCCAGCTTCTGTAAGATTGCTAATCGGGGTCTAAACCTCTGAGTGCAGCAACAAGCCAGGGTGGTTTCTATCAGAACCTTATATACTTGGGTGTCTGGCATTTACTTTGTAAAGCAGTGGAAGAACTCCATGTAAACCAATTTGTGACTTAAGACAATTTAGGTAACCTATCATAAAGCCAAAGGAAAGTTTTTCTCATCAAGAAGTTGTTTCTTTACAATGCAAAGATTTTTCTAATACTATTAGCCTACTAATAAACTCTTAATAGCAACCAGATAACTTATGCCTAAGACCTATACTTGTCTATACTTGTTACTAAAATTTTTAGACATTTAAGTAAAGAAAGGAAGCCCCATTTGGGTTCTTGGTTCATACAATAAGAATAGACCAGAAAAGATATTTATATCAAACTAGTGAAATTCCTATTAAATATACTATAAAGTCTCTAGGAATCATTTTCCTAATCTCCTCTGAAAGAATAATTTTATCTTTAAAAATATACCACTGTATATGTCATATATATATATATATATATATATATATATATATATGTACACACACACACACACACACACACACACACACACGCACACATATATTTTCTTTCACCTTCTCCACACCTGTTAAATAAACTTGTCATTTTTACAGCCAATTCAGGAAGAGAGTTCTTCACTCCTCTCCTTGGAGACCTAGATGTACCTCGTCCGGTGTCTGGGGTCAACCCCATCTCCTCTGAAAGCCTGGCTGCATGATTTGATAGTCACAGCTGTCATTATCATCCAGCTTGGCACATGCCTCTAGGGTTTTCCCATTGAGCAAGGGTCTGAACTGTGCTGCCCACGCTTCCTCATACCAATTATAACTCCCATGCAGTTATCTAAAAGGCAGAAAAAAATGATCAACACCATCCCCAGCCTTGTAATGAGGAAGCAATTTCCCCTTATTATAACTGACTAAATATGTGCAGGCTGACCCTCAAGGCCCCTCCTTGCCCTCTTCGTGTCCCCCTGGAAATCACGGTCAAAACTCACTTTTCCTTTCAGATTTCCTTGACTTCCCACTTGTTTTGTTTCTTTCTCTTAATTCCACACTTTTTCCATCTTCATCGTCACTGTGCCGAATGCTGTTCCTCGTTCTGTGCCCTCACGGAGTGATCACGCCTCTTTCTGGTGCGTACCTCATTAGAACCTGACCTTTGTTTCTCGTGTCTGATCTTCTACCATTGGACTCCCTTACCACAGATTTACTGCTTGGGCGCCAGAGGAAGAGGGTCCTCGAGCCATGCAAATGATCCAGCAGATTTCACTCTCCCTTCCTTTTGTCACTTCTAAGACCCTCGTGTCTCTTACACTTTTTTGTCCGAAGAATCTATACTGTGTGTGTTTGGTTTAACCAGAAACAGTGCTGTGTTGGCTGTAGGCAGTCAAAGCATTAGTTACGTTGTTGAAAGGCACGAGGAATTTATCATCATTTTTTTACCTTTCTACTTCAAG
Organism: Aethalodelphis obliquidens; assembly: GCF_003676395.1. Lineage (NCBI taxonomy): Eukaryota > Metazoa > Chordata > Mammalia > Artiodactyla > Delphinidae > Aethalodelphis > Aethalodelphis obliquidens. Next base: position 3,615,868 of record NW_020837984.1, on the reverse strand, counting down.
TAGAGGTAGTTCAAAGACGTTGCATGAATGAGTATCCCCTGTTTTGGAGCATAAGGAAATCATCTCTGAAGATTTGATGAAAAACTGAGACAAAACAGAAAAACAGTTTTGGACACCTGTGTATCAGTGGCTCCTCCCTCTGACATGTGACCCTTTGGAGCAGTCCCAAGCTAAACAAAAACCTTAGATTGAGAGACTAATTCATTCTGATTAAAGCTTTTATACTTAGGATTTTCATTTGGGCATATGGAAGAGACTAACCTAATATCTGTCTAAACTAATATTTGTTCTTCCTTTTCTTCCTTGGGAATACAACCTCCAGTTTTTAGCTAGGCACATGCTAAGCTGAATAAAGAGTCCATTTCTCAGTCTCTTATCAATTAGCCGTGTACACATTAGGCCAGATGATAGGTAAGTGGAAATGTTTTGCGTGGGCTTCTAAGAAGTCTTCCAAGCATTGGTGCATGCGCATTGACACTTTTTTATTCTGTTTTCCATCCTGTTTCCTGATCATAAGGCAGATTGCTGGATCTCTAACAGTCATATAGGACTGTGAGGTCAAGGGCCATATCCTAGGGATGGAGAAACAATGAGTTGGTAAAAGCCTGAGTCCAAAAACTTCATGAAGTGGAACATCATATCAAGCATGGAATAATTTTTATGTGAGAAATAAACTGTATTGTTTAAATTTTATTTTGTTTTTTCCTGTTATGTACAGTCATGTGTAATTCTAATTGAGTCAGGGAACTTTGTGGTGAGTTGGATAGATGGAAGAGAAGTATTGGGGGATTATGACTGTACCCTTTGCTTATGCAAGTTGTGGAATCAGAAATTACCTAACTGGGTTTGGGTCGTGGCCTCATGTAAATCAGAGTTCATAGTTGCTTCCTAGAGACATTTGCTAGTTCTCTAATAACTAAGCACATACACTAAAAGAAAATTTTCCAAGAGATTCTGACAGGGAGGCAAATGTATGTGTTTGTACATGTTAATTGTAATACCTGTAGTAGAAAAATATTTTAAGTAACCTAACTATTCATCAGTAAAAAATTTGATATAATGGCCTATCTATACTTTGGCATATTCTTCAGCCCCTAAAGATGATATGTTATGCAGCCATTAAAGATATTAAGAGTGTGAATAAAATGAAGAGGTGTTTGTAACATTTTGTTGAGTGAAAAAAAATAATGTTAAGATTTCTAGTCATGATGGCATTGTAAATTCTCCAAGGAACCTCCTCTGCCTCTACACATATGACATCTAGATAATATGTAGAATGAGGAAATCTAAAAGGTGTAGTCATGCTCAAAAGTAAGGTAAATGTCTCCATGACACAGAAACAAAGTGATAAGCGGCTTAAAGGCATCAGCCTACCAGCCTACCAGGTTCTGGGTGAGCAAAAGGCTGATGTGGCCAGGAGTTTAGCTATATCTTCAGCAGAGAATAAGAGCATCCGTAGCAGAACTTCAGCTAGGTCTTCTCCTTACATTATGTTTCATGAAAAGAGAATCTAGAAGATACATGTACAACCACGTGACTAGGAAGTAAACCATTACGTTGCTTGCTGGCTTCATGATCGATGACATCCCCCGTGTACAGATGTTTTTAATATATAACCCCTGTCTGCCTGGGGTCCAAAATGGATGGGCTGGTAGCAATTGCAAAGACACTAGAGAGAGGTTAGTATACATACACACACGTGCGCGCACATACACACACACACACACACACACACACACAGAAAAATAACCTCCTATTCAAAAAATATCTATAAACCAAAATTCCAAAACATATTAAAAATCTATCACTAGGAAAATGGCCAAATAAACCCTATAATATGAATATGGCCTTACTATGATGAATATGAAATGAGCAGACTGAAAAACTTTTCTTAAAAATAAATATGTTTAATTTCCACTCCCATGTTTATTGGAACATTATTCACAGTAGCAAAGATATGGAAACAACATAAATGTTTGTTAATGGATGAATGGATAAAGAAAATGTGATTAGTAATAATATATATATATACACATATATGTACATATATATGTATATATTATTCAGCCTTAAAAAAGAAGGAAATACTGCCATTTGAGACAATACTGATGAACCTGGAGGACATTATTCTAAGTGAAGCAAGCCAGACTCAGAAAGACAGAAAGACAAATATTGCATGATCTCATTTATATGTAGAATTTAAAGTAGTCAAACTCATAGAAACAGAGAGTTGAATGGTGGCCTCCAGGAACCAGGGGAGAGGGAAATGGAGAGATTTGGCCAAAGGGTACGAACCTTCAGTAATGGAGGTGACTGAATTCTGGAGATCTAATGCATGTACATCACAGTACCTGCAGTTTACATTACAGTATTGTATACTTGAAATTTGATAAAAGGATAGATTGATCTTAAGTGTTCTCACCACATACACACACACACACACACACACTCACAAAGGTAAATAAATATACTATTCAAGACTAAAACAAATAAAAATATCCATTTTCTGTGAGATAAATAATAATATGTAATGAAAATAGAGAAATAATGTGCTTGGAAAGATTATTGCAAAAATATTATGGAAAAGGGTTAATTTTCTTATTGTATAGAGAGAACTCTGAGAAATTAACAATATAAGAACCAACAGCCTAAAATAAAGGAAGGGACAAAAGTTTTAAAGAGAAATCCAACAGATAAAGAAATACAAATCAATTATAAACCTGAAAGTATGTATGGTATTACTCACAATTTAAAAGATACCAGTTGAAATGGTGAAATAGCGTGTTTAACATGTATAAGATTGGAAAAAATGAAATAGAAACACTATCACTATTGCGTGCATTGAAGGTGTGAAATATGGGCAATCTCACACACATTGGTTTGGGAAGAGAATGACACTATTTTGCAAGGCAGTTCTATAGTATCTATCAAATTTATAATATCTATCAAATTTACTATGCAATATACCCTTTTATTTTACAATTCCATTTTAGACATTCACCATAAATGAAACATACACAACGTATGAAACGGTCATTTATAATAATGACCGTTATAGCATTAATTTTAGTAATCATAACATTGTTTTTCAGTAGGGGAATAGAACTGGTTAAACCCATTATGCAACATGGACTACCCTTAACATTTCCAGGCCTGGAAGCAGGGCATATAGAGGTCCACACACTATATATCTAAATATTGAAGACTTATAAATTAAATAAAATATACTTCATCTTCCTTCACTGACAAAGATGCCTTCATAACTACCTAAAGTAACAAGATAATGACAAACTAAAAAGGACCTAATGTGGCATTCAAGCCTTTACACACCTGTTTAAAGGTATCTCTCACCACTGCTCACTCAAAACTAGCTCCATATTCTATATTGTCCAGTCAGGGGACTCATCTCCATTTCAAGAATGTTTTGTGTTCTTTCTTCATGCATGCTGTAACTTCTTTTTGAAATTCTTCCTTGCTCAGGTTAAATGTCCCCTTTGTTATTACCAGATCTAATCTTGAAAGAGAATTATTTCCTCCTTTGAGATCCCTTAGGTCTTTGCTATAACATTTAAAAATAATCTTCCTCAGATTATAGAATATTGTGGACGTAATTACTTCTACACCAGGTAGTAAACTACTTTAGATTATGGAATTTATCTTAGTCATTTTTGCACATTTTTAGCATCTGAACCTGTGCCTTGCAACCAATAGGTACTCTACAATTGAAAAAACTGGATTATAGATTAAGAAAAAAACTATTATGAAAATTTCAAACATGTATAATCAAGCAGTTTCAAAACTAAAAACTCATAGCCAGTCTTGTTTCATCTATACCCTTGTTTCAAACCACACCTAATTTTAGTATCAAATTATTTTGAAAAAAAATGTCATTTTTTCTGTAGCTACCTCTGTATATATTTATATAAAATAAGGAGTACTTTCTCAAAGCATAATGATAAAACCATTGTCAAAACAAATATTTAACGATCATTCTTTAATATATCACATTTCTAATTAGTGTGAAAATTTCCTTGATTGTAAAATAATTTTTATTTGTTTGAGTCAGGATCCAGATAAAAACCATATATTAGTATTGATTTATTTGGCTTTTAGATTACTTTTTTTTTTTTTTTTTTTTTTTTGTGGTACGCGGGCCCCTCACTGTTGTGGCCTCTCCAGTTGCGGAGCACAGGCTCCGGACGCGCAGGCTCAGCGGCCATGGCTCACGGGCCCAGCCGCTCCGTGGCATGTGGGATCCTCCCGGACCGGGGCACGAACCCGTGTCCCCTGCATCGGCAGGCGGACTCTCAACCACTGCGCCACCAGGGAAGCCCTAGATTACTTTTAACCTACCAATTTATTCTGTCTTTATCTCTTCCCTTCCTAGCAATTCTTCCTTGAAGCTGAAAGGCAAGTGTGTTTTTGAAGGCAGATACAAGCAATGCACCTCATGGCTGCCATTTAATGTTAGTAGTTTTAAAATTTTTATTGCCTAGATCCAATATTTCATTATTTCACCAACAGTTGAAAATGGTAAATTTTTTTTGTATTTTTTCTTCATTTATTTAGGTGACCAACAAAGTGACTCACAATTTTTAAAAAATTATACTCAATTTATAGTTATTATCAAATGTTGGCTATAGTCCCTGTGCTGTACAATATATCTTTGTAGCTTATTTATTTTATACCTGGTATATTGTACCTCTTAACTCCCTACCCCTATCTATCCCTCCTCCCTTCTCTCTCTCCACTGGTAACCACTAGTTTGTTCTCTAGATCTGTGAGTCTGTTTCTGTTTTGTTATATTCATTGCTTTTTAAAATGTTTTTAGATTTCACATATAACTGATAACATAGTGTTTTTCTTTCTCTCTCTGACTTATTTCACTAAGCATCATAGCTTCCAGCTCCATCCATGTTGTTACCAATGGCAAAATTTCACTCTTCTTTATGGCTGAGTAGTATTCCATTGTATATATACCACATCCTCTTTATCCATGGACACATAGGTTGCTTCCCTATATTGGCTATTATAAATAATGATACTGTGAACATTGGGATGCATGTATCTATTTGAATTAGTGTTGTTGTTTTCTTCATATATATACCTAGAAGTGGAATTGCTGGATCATATGGTGTTGTATTTTTAGTTTTTTTTTTTTTTTTTTGTCTTGAATTTTATTTTATTTATTTTTTTATACAGCAGGTTCTTATTAGTCATCAATTTTATACACATCAGTGTATACACGTCAATCCCAATCACCCAATTCATCACACCACCACCCCCATCCCCCACCGCTTTCCCCCCTTGGTGTCCATACGATTGTTCTCTACATCTGTGTCTCAATTTCTGCCCTGCAAACCGCTTCATCTGTACCATTTTTCTAGGTTCCACATACATGTGTTAATATATGATATTTGTCTTTCTCTTTCTGACTTACGTCAATCTGTATGACAGTCTCTAGATTCATCCACGTCTCTACAAATGACCCAATTTAGTTCCTTTCTATGGCTGAGTTATATTCCATTGTGTATATGTACCACATCTTCTTTATCCATTCATCTGTTGATGGGCATTTAGGTTGCTTCCATGACATGGCTATTGTAAATAGTGCAGCAATGAACATTGGGGTGCATATGTCTTTTTGAATTATGGTTTTCTCTGGGTATATGCCCAGTAGTGGGATTGCTGGGTCATCTGGTAATTCTATGTTTAGTTTTTTAAGTAACCTCCATAATGTTCTCCATAACTGTATCAATTTACATTCCCACCAACAGTGCAAGAGGATTCCCTTTTCTCCACACCCTCTCCAGCATTTGTTGTTTGTAGATTTTCTGATGATACCCATTCTAACTGGTGTGAGGTGATACCTCATTGTAGTTTTGTTTTGCATTTCTCTAATAATTAGTTATGTCGAGCAGCTTTTCATGTGCTTCTTGGCCATCTGTATGTCCTCTTTGGAGAAATGTCTATTTAGGTCTTCTGGATTAGGTTGTTTGTTTTTTTTTAATATTGAGCTGCATGAGCTGTTTATATATTTTGGAGATTAATCCTTTGTCCGTTGATTCATTTGCAAATATTTTTTCCCGTTCTGAGGGTTGTCTTTTCGTCTTGTTTGTAGTTTCCTTTCTTTGCAAAAGCTTTGAAGTTTCACTTGGTCCATTTTTGTTTTTATTTCCATTACTCTAGGAGGTGGATCAAAAAAGATCTTGCTCTGATTTATGTCAAAGAGTGTTCTTCCTATGCTTTCCTATAAGAGTTTTATAGTGTCTGGTCTTACATTTAGGTTTTTAATGCATTTTGAGTTTATTTTTGTGTATGGTGTTAGGGAGTGTTCTAATTTCATTGTTTTACATGTAGCTGTCCAGTTTTCCCAGCACCACTTATTGAAGAGACTGTCTTAGACTGTCTTTTCTCCATTGTATTTCCTTGCCTCCTTTGTCATAGATTAGTTGACCATAGGTGCATGGGTTTATCTCTGGGCTTTCTATCCTGTTCCACTGATCTATATTTCTGTTTTTGTGCCAGTACCATATTGTCTTGATTACTGTAGCTTTGTAGTATAGTCTGAAGTCAGGGAGTCTGATTCCTCCAGCTTTGTTTTTTTCCCTCAAGACTGCTTTGGCTTTTCAGGGTCTTTTGTGTCTCCATACAAATTTTAAGGTTTTTTGTTCTAGTTTTGTAAAAAAATGCTGTACGTAATTTGAGAGTGATTGCATTGAATCTGTAGATTGCTTTGGGTAGTATAGTCATTTTCACAATATTGATTCTTCCAATCCAAGAACATGGTATATCTCTCCGTCTGTTGGTATCATCTTTAATTTCTTTCAACAGTGTCTTATAGTTTTCTACATACAGGTCTTTTGTCTCCCTAAGTAGGTTTATTCCTAGGTATTTTATTCTTTTTGTTGCAGTGGTAAATGGGAGTGTTACATTAATTTCTCTATCACATTTTTTTGGTGGCATCTTTAGGATTCTCTATGTATAGTATCATGTCATCTGCAAACAGTGACAGCTTTACTTCTTCTTTTCCAATTTGTATTCCTTTTATTTCTTTTTCTTCTCTGATTTCCATGGCTAGGACTTCCAAAACTATGTTGAATAATAGTGGCGAGTGTGGACATCCTTGTCGTCTCCCTGATCTTAGAGGAAATGTTTCAGTTTTTCACCATTGAGAATGATGTTTGCTGTGGGTTTGTCATATATGGCTTTTATTATGTTGAGGTAGGTTCCCTCTATGCCCACTTTCTGGAGAGTTTTTATCATAAATGGGTGTTGAATTTTGTCAAAAGATTTTTCTGCATCAATGGAGATGATCATATGGTTTTTCTTCTTCAGTTTGTTAATATGGTGTATCACATTGATTGATTTGCATTTATTGAAGAATCCTTGCATCCCTGGGATAAATCCCACCTGATCATGGTGTATGATCCTTTTAATGTGTTGTTGGATTCTGTTTGCTAGTATTTTGTTGAGGATTTTTGCATCTATATTCATCGGTGATATTGGTCTGTAATTTTCTTTCTTTGTAGTATCTTTGTCCGGTTTTGGTATCAGGGTGATGGTGCCCTCATAGAATGAGTTTGGGAGTTTTCCTTCCTCTGCAATTTTTTGGAAGAGTTTGAGAAGGATGGGTGTTAGCTCTTCTCTAAATGTTTGATAGAATTGACCTGTGAAGCCATCTGGTCCTGGACTTTTGTTTGTTGGAAGATTTTTTTTTTTTGCAGTACGTGGGCCTCTCACTGCTGTGGGCCTCTCCTGTTGTGGAGCACAGGCTCTGGACGCGCAGGCCCAGTGGCCATGGCTCACGGACCCAGCTGCTCAGCGGTACGCGGGATCCTCCCGGACCAGGGCACAAACCCACGCCCCCTGCATTGGCAGGCGAACTCCCAACCACTGCACCACCAGGAAAGCCCGTTTGTTGGAAGATTTTTAATCACAGTTTCAATTTCATTACTTGTGATTGGTGTGTTCATATTTTCTCTTTCTTCCCAGTTCAGTCTTGGAAAGTTATGCCTTTCTAAGAATTTGTCCATTTCTTCCAGGTTGTCCATTTCATTGGCATATAGTTTTTGTAGTAATCTCTTATACTTTTTTGTATTTCTGCAGTGTCAGTTGTGATTTCTCCTTTTGCATTTCTAATTTTATTGATTTCAGTCCTCTCCATTTTTTTCTTGATGAGTCTGGCTAATGGTTTATCAATTTTGTTTATCTTCTCAAAGAACCAGGTTATAGTTTTATTGATCTTTGCTATTGTTTTCTTTGTTTCTATTTCATTTATTTCTGCTCTGATCTTTATGATTTCTTTCCTTCTGCTAACTTTGGGTTTTGTTTGTTCTTCCTTCTCTAGTTCCTTTAGGTGTAACATTTGATTCTTTATTTGAGATTTTTCTTGTTTCTTGAGGTAGGCTTGTATAGCTATAAACTTCCCTCTTAGAACTGCTTTTGCTGCATCCCATAGGTTTTGGATCGTCGTGTTTTCATTGTCATTTTTCTCTAGGTATTTTTTTAATTTCCTCTTTGATTTCTTCAGTGATCTCTTGTCTATTTAGTATTGTATTGTTTAGTCTCCATGTTTTTGTGCTTTTAACGTTTTTTTCCCTGTAATTCATTTCTAATCTCATAGCGTTGTGGTTAGAAAAGATGCTTGATATGATTTCAATTTTCTTAAATTTACTGAGGCTTGATTTGTGACCCAACATGTGATCTATCCTGGAGAATATTCCGTTTGCACTTGAGAAGAGAGTGTAATCTGAGGTTTTTGGATGGAATGTCGTATAAATATCAATTACATCTATCTGGTCTGTTGTGTCATTTAAAGCTTGTGTTTCCTTATTAATTTTATGTTTGGATGATCTGTCCATTGGTGTAAGTGAGGTGTTAAAGTCCTCCACTATTATTGTGTTACTGTCGATTTCCTCTTTTAGAGCTGTTAGCAGTTGCCTTATGTATTACGGTGCTCCTATGTTGGGTGCATATATATTTATAATTGTTATATCTTCTTCTTGGATTGATCCCTTGATCATTATGTAGTGTCCTTCCTTGTCTCTTGTAACATTCTTTATTTTAAAGTCTATTTTATCTGATATGAGTATTGCCTACTCCAGCTTTCTTTTGATTTCCATTTGCATGGAATATCTTTTTCCATCCCCTCACTTTCAGTCTGTATGTGTCCCTAGGTCTGAAGTGGGTCTCTTGTAGACAGCATATATATGGGTCCTGTTTTTGTATCCATTCAGCAAGCCTGTGTCTTTTGGTTAGAGCATTTAATCCATTCACGTTTAAGGTAATTATCAATATGTATGTTCCAGTTACCATTTTCTTAATTGTTTTGGGTTTGTTTTTGTAGGTGCTTTTCTTCTCTTGTGTTTCCCACTTAGAGAAGTTCCTTTAGCATTTGTTGTAGAGCTGGTTTAGTGGTGCTGAATTCTCTTAGCTTTTGCTTGTCTGTAAAGCTTTTGATTTCTCCATCGAATCTGAATGAGATCCTTGCCGGCTAGAGTAATCTTGGTTGTAGTTTCTTCCTTTTCATCACTTTAAGTGTATCATGCCACTCGCTTCTAGCTTGTAGAGTTTCTGCTGAGAAATCAGCTGTTAACTTTATGGGTGTTCCCTTGTATGTTATTTGTCATTTTTCCCTTGCTGCTTTCAATAATTTTTCTTTGTCTTTAATTTTTGCCAGTTTGATTACTATGTGTCTCAGCATGTTTCTCCTTGAGTTTATCCTGTATGGGACTCTCTGCACTTCCTGGACTTGGGTGGCTATTTCCTTTCCCATGTTATGGAAGTTTTTGACTATAATCTCTTCAAATATTTTCTCGGGTACTTTCTCTCTCTCTCTCTTCTCCTTTTGGGACCCCTATAATGTGAATGTTGTTACGTTTAATCTTGTCCCAGAGGTCTCTTAGGCTGGCTTCATTTCTTTTCATTCTTTTTTCTTTATTCTGTTCTGCAGCAGTGAATTCCACCATTCTGTCTTCCAGGTCACTTATCCGTTCTTCTGCCTCAGTTATTCTGCTATTGATTCCTTCTAGTGTATTTTTTATTTCAGTTATTGTGTTTTTCATCTCTGTTTGTTTGTTCTTTAATTCTTCTAGAACTTCGTTAAATGTTCTTGCATCTTCTCGATCTTTGCCTCCATTCTTTTTCTGAGGTCCTGGATCATCTTCACTATCATTATTCTGAATTCTTTTTCTGGAAGGTTGCCCATCTCCACTTCATTTAGTTGTTTTTCTGGGGTTTTATCTTGTTCCTTCATCTGATACATAGCCCTCTGCCTTTTCATCTTGTCTATCTTTCTGTGAATGTGGTTTTTGTTTCACAGGCTGGAGGATTGTAGTTCTTCTTGCTTCTTCTGTCTGCCCTCTGGTGGATGAGGCTATCTAAGAGGGTTGTGCAAGTTTCCTGATTGGAGGGACTGGTGGTGGGTATAGCTGGCTGTTGCTTTGGTAGGCAGAGCTCACTAAAACTTTAATCTACTTGTCTGCTGATGGGTGGGGCTGGGTTCCCTCCCTGTTGTTTGTTTGACCTGAGGTGACCCAATCCTGGAGCCTACCCGGGCTCTTTGGCAGGGCTAATGGAAAACTCTGGGAGGGCTCACGCCAAGGATTACTTCCCAGAATGTCTGCTGCCAGTGTCCTTGTCCTCATGTTGACACACAGCCACCCACTGTTTCTGTAGGAGACCCTGTAACACTAGAAGGTAGGTCTGGTTCAGTCTTCTGTGGTGTCACTGCGCCTCCCCCTGGGTCCTGAAGTGCACACTACTTCGTGTGTGCCCTCCAGGAGTGGAGTCTCTGTTTACACCAGTCCTGTCAAAGTCCTGCAATCAAATCCCGCTAGCCTTCAAAGTCTGATTCTCTGGGAATTCCTCCTCCTTTAGCCAGACCCCAGATTGGGAAGCCTGACTTGGGGCTCAGAACCTCCACTCCAGTGGGTGGACTTCTGTGGTATAAGTATTCTTTAGTTTGTGAGTCACCCACCCAGCAGTTATGGGATTTGATTTTATTGTGATTGCGCCCCTCCTACCGTCTCATTGTGGCTTCTCCTTTGTCTTTGGATGTGGGTTATCTTTTTTGGTGAGTTCCAGTGTCTTCCTGTCGATGATTGTTCAGCAGTTAGCTGTGATTCTGGTGTTTTTGTAAGAGGGAGTGAGGGAAAGCATACTGTTTTCCACAGTGGCTGCACCAATTTACATTCCCATTAATAGCGTAGGAGGGTTCCCTTTTCTCCACATCCTCACCAAAATTTGGTACTTGTGTTATTTTTGATGATTCACATTCTGGCAGGTGTAAGGTGATATCTCATTGTGGTTCTGACTTGCATTTCTCTGATGATTAGTGATATTGAGCATCTTTTCATGTGTCTGTTGGTCATCTGCATGTCTTCTTTGGAAAAATGTCTATTCAGGTCTTCTGCCCATTCTTTAATTGGGTTGTTTGGTTTTTTGATATTGAGTTGTATGAGCTGTGTATGTATTTTGGATATTAACCCTTCATCGGTCATATCATTTGCAATTGTTTTCTCCCATTTTATAGGTTGTGTTTTTGCTTTGTTTATTGTTTCCTTTGCTGTGCAAAAGCTTATAAGTTTCGTTAGGTCCCATTTGTTTATTTTTGCTTTTGTTTCCTTTGCTTTAGGAGACAGATCCAAAAATAATATTTCTATGATTTATGTCAAAGAGTGTTTTCCTCTAGAAATTTTATGGTTTCTAGTCTTACATTTAGGTCTTTAATCCATCGTTAGTTTATTTTTGTATATGGTGTGAGAAAATGTTCAAATTTCATTATTTTACATGTAGCTGTCCAGTTTTCCCAGCACCACTTATTGAAGAGACTGTCTTCTCCATTGTGTATTCTTGCCTCCTTTGTCTTAGATTAATTGACCGTAAGTGCATGGTTCATTTCTGGGCTCTGTATTCTGTTCCACTGATCTGTGTGTCTGTTTTTGTGCCAGTATCGTACTGTTTTGATTGTATTAGCTTTGTATTATAGCCTGAAGTCAGGGAGCATGATACCTCCAGCGTTGTTGTTCTTTTTCAAGATTGTTTTGGCTATTTGGGGTCTTCTGTGTTCCATACAAATTTTAAATTTATTTTTTTCTAGTTCTCTGAAAAATGCCCTTGGTATTTTTATAGGGATTGCATTGACTCTGTAAGTTGCAGTGGGTGGTATGGTCATTCTAACAGTGTTAATTCTTCTAGTCTATGAACATGGTATATCTTTCCATCTGTTTGTATCATCCTTAATTGCTTTCATTAGTGTCTTATTTTTTTCTGAGTACAGGTCTTTTACCTCCTTAGGTAGGTTTATTTCTAGATGGAATAATTCTATAAGGAGAATCCATACCTTATAAATTATTTGGTTATTGAAAAGTACACGTTATATAAGAAAGAATATATAAAGAATAGCTGCTTGATGTATTCCCTTGGTAAACATATAATTGGTTAATTACTTACCATTAAAAAAAATAATTTATTTCCTTAGACTCTTCCAAAGAAGATGACTACCTTTTTTCTGATGAGTGGATGGTATTTAAATGTATTTGTGTGTTTCAAAATACTGCAGTTATTTTTTTATTCATGGTTAAAATTAGTTTATCTTTGTCCAGCAGAAAACTCTTCAAATTGTCTTCTGGGTCCTTTTAACATGGCACTAATAATTCTTGTTACCTTTCTTACTATCTAATATGGCAAAATTCTTTGCATTTGTCCTATTAAATTTCTGATGCCAGCTATACCAGGACTGTATGAAAGGTCCTTGTTCCTTATTGTGGAATATAGTATTTAGAAACTACAACTTAAGCACTGGAATTTTTCATTGCCTTTGGATTAGTTTTTGTTTCTAGACCTTTTTTAGTTTTCAGAAGTAAGAAATATTTTTTTACTCTATAAATATAAAACACAGTTTAACTGTATCTCATTTATTTAATATATTAATAATTAACCCAATAATAATTCATATAATTAATTCAAACTCAAGACTGTAGGGCTTTTCTTAACCTCTTTGATCCCATTTCTTTATTTCACTTGTATTTCAATATTTCTACAGTAATTATTCATTTGCTTTATTCCACAATACACACACTACAGACTCAGTATAGTAATATCAACATTATTGCCAACACTGTAATTACTGAAAACAATTTCAGATTTTAATTTTCCTTTATTTGTCCTTCAGAAATTTCACAGTAGGGTTATTCAGTTAAAGTATTGTTTCATATTCACCTGGAATTTTCCTCTCTGTGTGGTTATACTGCCAAGTTAGTACAAAGTTTGGTTTGTGTAATTCTTTTTGCTTCAGACATTTAGCAGTTGACTTTAAAATTTAATTTTGTATTATAATTATGTAAAATGTTCACATGGACAAAAGTAAAATATATCAAATGTGTTATATTCAGAGAAGTATATTTTTCTGTTCCTTTCTCTCCAATGCATTCCCTCCCTCCCCTTAAAGGTAAGGATATTATACAAACATAGAGCCTCATATGGTTTATCTTTATACATAAATGTATGCATCCACACATATATACATACATACATACACACATATATTCAGTATTCAACAATGCTGAATGAGAACTGAATGGAAATTTACTGTAACTTGTGGGAAATTAAATTTTTACATTAGCAAATCAATATAAATTACTTGAAAGTATAAAATGTGATATTTCAGTTTAGTTGCATTTGCCTATATTTTCTAAATTCCACTGTTCATGTAATTCTGAATAAAATGGCATTGGCACCAGACTATGTGCCATTGTGATGTTCCTTTAATGAAAATGCTGCTACCACAGCCCTCGCCATACAATGCACTTGCACATTTACCCATTTGTAGATACTCATTGAACACATATCTTGCATTTAGTTCCCTTGTGAAAACAGTAAGAAGGAGTTAACAAGAGTTATATCCGTACTGGCTGTTTTGTATAGCACTTCTCAGTATAAAGCTAAACATTTCTTATATTCAATTCAATACTAAATACCCATAGCTTAATGCTTTAATCAACATAGCTAAAGCATAATAGTTTATGCTTTACGATCCTCTACAGTGGTCTTGTGTAGTCAAACTCTTTGTATCAGTTTGAATTATGTTTGACTACATGTAACAGAAACCTAACCACAATAGCTCAACCAAATAGAGGTTCATATTTTCTCACATTATGAGAAATCTGGAAGTAATTAGTTCAAGATTGGTACAGCTGCTCAGGGAAGGTCCAAGATCTTTTCAAATTCCTGCCCCATTATTCTTTTCATATGGTATTTATTTTTTCATGGTTTCAAAATGGCTTCTCTGCCTCCAGGAATTATGTTTATATTCTAGGCAGAAAGAAAGAGGGAAGAGTAAAAAGATAAAACATGTCTGCCAGCTGAGCGTATTCTCTCTATACTAGGTAAAAACAGACTTCCTGTAAAATCTACCTAACAGATTTACTCTTTAATATCATTTGTCAGAACTGGATCACATGTCCATTCCTAGCTACAGTAGAGTCACATTACTGCTCTGAGAACAACTAGACCTCCCAGTAAGTAAAGGAAACAGAAGGAATGGCTACTGGACAAGGAACCAAAACTTTCTACCGGGGCTTCCCTGGTGGTGCAGTGGTTGAGAGTCCGCCTGCCGATGCAGGGGACACGGGTTCGTGCCCCGGTCCAGGAAGATCCCACATTCCGCAGAGAGGCAGGGCCTGTGAGCCATGGCCGCTGGGCCTGTGCGTCCGGAGCCTGTGCTCCGCAACGGGAGAGGCCACAACAGTGAGAGGCATGTGTACTGCAAAAAAAAAAAAAACTTTCTGCCATATGCCTTGAATCCTTGTCAATGATGTTTTAAGGTTTATTTTTTTCCTCAAAACAAAAGCAGTATATGCTTTGTGCTACTCAGCTATGTAAATATGAATCAAGTCTGCTTCCCTGAACACCAGAAATTTGTTTTATGATTTTCAAGGACTGTAATGGAAAAATATTTTGCAGCTGCTTATATGAGTTTTCTAGAGCTGCCATAATAAGGAACCAAAGACTGAGAGACTTAAACAATAGATATTTATTTTCTCACAATTCTGGAAGTTAGAAGTCCGAGAAAAAGGTGTCAGAATGGTTGACTTTTTATGAGGCGTCTCTCTTTGGCTCATGGATGTCCATCTTCCCCTTGTGTCTTCACACAGTCTTTCTTTTGTGTGTATCTGTATCCTAATCTCTTCTTCTTATAACGACACAGTCATGTTTAATTAGGGCCCAATGATATGACCTAATTTTAACTCAATTACCTCTTTAGAGACCCCATTTCTAAATATAAATTCTGAGGCACTGGGGTTTAGGACTTCAGCATATGAATTTTTGAGGGGGCACAGTTTGCCTGCAACATTGCTAAAGCATAGAAAAAATAGCAATAACAAAACAAAACAAAAACAAACCAAAAAGGCGAGGTGACAAGAGACATTTCTGGGTCATCCATTTCAATTTTTAAATTGTATCAACCTTTCCAATCCCACCTCACTGGTATCATCTGAAACTGGTAACCAGAAAAAATTACTTAGCCAAATATAAAATATAATATTGCCAAATGATTTCTAACTCCTATGATTCATAGATTCTAATGGCTTAATAAATGACTGTTTAACTGGGATAGTAGAGTCATAGGTAATTGCAGTTATTCACACATTAAACTGTAGGGAAATAGCAAATCCAATTATATTGAGTTCAAGCATATCTCTCTGGGATTTGTGGAAGATATTTAAGCAAAGAGACATGCCACTTTCATATTCCAATTTGCTTGTACATGTCTACTTAGATTTATTGTGATTTTTCCTTGGTTTTTGTGTGTTCACTTGCAGATAACAATCAGTTGCAGATGCAACAGACAGCAGTATAACTTTGGAATACTTTTGTTAATTAACTTGGGTTCAAATTCTAATAGCGTGCGCATCATTGCTAGGGTACTAATAGAGTGTGGGAAATAAATGCTCTTGATCTTCCTTGGTTTATTTTTCTGCTTTTTATGTTATATAGAGTGTCTACAGGGCTGTGGAAAACAAAACACACACAGGCAATAATGATGTTTTATGCAAGTCATAGAGAAAAGTAGGAAAGGATACAATCCAAACAAATATAAAGTGGTATTGATTTTAATTAATGATTATTTGAGACTCAGTCAATATAGAAGAGCTCTCATTCATTAGGTAGTTATAGTAATTATAGGTTGCAAATTAGATATAAGTCTTGGGAGGCGGGAACTGATTTGGCACCCTGAGCTGGAGGTTATTATTGTCAACACTGAAGGATTTGCTAGATACCATCAAGCTGAACTATCTAGGGATGATCTTCAAAGGTGAGCATTTGAAATAAGACCAGTTGAAAAAAAGAGACCAGTTCAGTGCCAGGGAGATAATCACTGCATGAGATGATCTGATGAATTAGATCCTGATGCTTATTTCTTCTTCTGTTTCTTCTTTTTTTTGCGGTACGCGGGCCTCTCACTGTTGTGGCCTCTCCCGTTGCGGAGCACAGGCTCCGGACGCGCAGGCTCAGCGGCCATGGTTCACGGGCTCAGCCGCTCCGCGGCATGTGGGATCTTCCCGGACCGGGGCATGAACCCGTGTCCCCTGCGTCGGCAGGCGGACTCTCAACCACTGCGCCACCAGGGAAGCCCTTCTGTCTCTTCTTTGACTAAGGTGAAGATCATGGTGGACAACAAACCCATGACTCAATTGCTTTCACAACTATCTAAAATAAAACCATCTATCTCAAACATTCTATTTCAATTCATTGAATTAAATGAATTTAAATTAATCAAACATCTAGAGCTTTTGTTAGATACCTTGCCAAGTCTAGGTATATGAGATCCAGTGATGACCAATTGTGTAGAAGGTTATCTGATGATAAATATTAAAAAAAAATGTAGAACAGGACATATATTGACACAGTAATGCTATATAATAATCACTCACAGAACTTCATACATTATTGTTGTGCATTACAACAATAAACATTCATTTAGTTGATGTGTCTGTGAATCACTGATTTAGGCTGCAAAGTTCTTTTGGTCAGTGGCACGGTGGTCTCTGTCACATTCCATTAGGCAAAACAAGTCGCACAGATGACCCAAACTCAAAGGGTAGGGAAATCAACTCTACATCTTTAGTTGGAGGAACCACAAAATTACTTGGTACACATACAGAGAGGAAAAAATAAGTGCAATTATTAATATAATCAGCCTGCCATTCTTTGCCCTCAGGGAGGACACAGTTACTCACATCCCTCTTATGTATAAAATATGTTCTCCCTTTACCACGACTGTCAGAAGTCACATCCCATCACAGCATGAAATTCAAAGTCTATAATTTTGTGATCTCTCTTGGTCTGAATGTAGCCCCTCTTGGTCCAGAGACCTATAGCCAAAAAGACAATTTATGTGCCCCTGAAACACCCAATATAAAATGAAGAAAAAAAAATTTATTTATGAAAATGAAAAGAATGAACAACACATTATAGTCTCTGGTCTATAGAAAGTTTGAAATTTCTTGAGCAAATATTCCAGATTTCCCTCTTGTTTTGGAAAATGTTTATTAGTTTGGACCTACTTCTGCTCCCTAGAAATGGATCCTCTGTTTATTGTTCTCCATGACTTTTAGTTTTTCCCTCTGATATATCCTTTCTTTTCCATCCATCCTGACCACTTTTGAAGAAATGGTCCTATTAGCTGAGTAGTCTTCTCAGCCTGTAGAAAGTTGTACGTCCAGAGTCTTTGTTTTCCCTCGGTCAAACATCCTTTTTTTTTTGGCAGACTGGCAGGGCTTTTGCCAATACAGCTCTTTTAAGACATTGTGAATTTTCTTTTTTTTTAAATTGAGATATAATTGACATATATTTTATTAGTTTTAGGTGTACAACATAATGGTTCTATATATGTAAATGATATGAAATTATTGCCACAATAAGTTTAGTTAACATCCATCACCTCACATAGTTAGCAGATTTTGTTCTTGTGATGAGAACTTTTAGGATCTACTATCTTAGCAACTTTCAAATATACAATAGAGTATCGTTAACTGTAGTCACTATGCTGTACATTACAGGCATTCATTGTTTCATTGCACTTTGCTTTATTGTGCTTCCCAGATACTGCATCTTTTTTACAAATTGAAAGTTTGTGACAACCTACATCAAGTAGTGGCATCTATTGGCACCTTTTTTCCAACGGCATTTGCTCACTTCGTGTCTCTTTGTCTCATTTTGGTAATTCTTGCAATATGTCAGACATTTTCATTATTATTATATTTGTTATAGTGATCTGTGATCAGTGACCTTTGATGTTACTAGCGAAATTGTTTTGGCGTACCAAGAATCACACCCATATATAATGGCAAACTTAATTGATAAGTGTTGTGTGTGTTCTCACTGCTCCACCGACCGGCCATTCTCCTGTCTCTCTGCCTCTCCCCAGGCCTCCTTACTCCCTGAAATATGATAGTATTAAAAGTAGGCCAATTAATAACCCTCCAGTGGTCCCTAAGTGTTCAAGGGAAAGGAAGAGTCACATATTTCTTACTTTAAATCAAAAGCTAGAGATGATTAAGCTTAGTTAGGAAGGCATGTTGAAAACTCAGGACGAAGACTAGGCCTCTTGTACCAAACAGTTAGCCAAGTTGTGAATGCAAATGAAAAGCTCTTGAAGGAAATGAAGAGTGCTACTGCAGTGGAGACATGAATGGTAAGAAAGCAAAGCAGCCTTATGGCTGATATGGAGAAAGTTTTAGTGGTCTGTATGGAAGATCAAACCAGCCACAAAGTTTCCTGAAGCCAGCACCTAATCCAGAGCAAGGCCTTAAATATTTTTGATTCTCTTTGATTCTATGAAGGCTAAGAGAGGTGAGGAAGCTGCAGAAGCAAAGTAGGAAGCTAGCAGAGGTAAGTTCATGAGGTTTAAGGAAAGAAGCTGTATCCGTAACACAAAAGTGCAGGGTGAAGCAGCAGGTGCTAATGTGGAAGCTTCTGCTAGTTATCCAGAAGATTTAGCTAAGATAATTAATGAAGGTGGCTACACTAAACAACAGATTTTCAATGTAGATGAAACAGCCTACTACTGGAAGAAGAGGCCATCTAGGACTTTCCTAGCTGGAGAGGAGAAATCAGTGTCAGGCTTCAAAGGACAGGCTGGCTCTCTTGTTAGGGGCTAATGCGGCTGGTGACTTTAAGTTGAAGTCAGTGCTCATTTATCATTCTGAAAATCCTAGGGTCCTTAAGAGTTATGCAATATCTACCTTCCCTGTGCTCTATCAGTGGAACAACAAAACCTGGATGATAGCACATCTGTTTACAACATGGTTTACTGAATATTTGAAGCCTACTGTTGAGACCTACTGTTCAGAAAAGAAGATTCCTTTCAAAATGTTACCGCTCATTGACAGTGCACCTGGTCACCCAAGACCTCTGATGGAGATGTACCATGAGATTAATGTTGTTTTCATGCCTGCTAACACAAGATGCTGTCTGCAACCCATGGATCAAGGAATAATTCGACTTTCAAGTCTTATTCTTTAAGAAATACATTTCATAAGGCTATAGCTGCCGTAGATAGTGATTCCTCTGATGGATCTGGGCAAAGTCAATTGAAAATCTTCTGGAAAGGATTCACCATTCTAGATGCAATTAAGAACATTTGTGATTCATGGGAAGAGGTCAAAAATATCAACACAAACAGGAGTTTGGAAGAAGTGAATTCCAACCCTGATGAATGACTTTGAGGGGTTGAAGACTTCAATGAAGGAAGTAACTGCAGATGTGGTAGAAATAGCAAGAGAAGCGGAATTAGAAGTGGAGCCTGGAGATGTGCCTGCATTGGTGCACTCTCATGATAGAACTTGAATGGATGAAGAGTTGCTTGTTATGGATGAGCAGAGAGAGTGGTTTCTTGAGATGGAATCTACTCCTGGTGAAGATGCTGTGAGGATCGTTGAAATAACAACGGAGGATCTAGAATATTACATAAACTTAGCTGATAAAGCAGCATCAGGGTTTGAGAGGATTGACTCCAACTTTGAAAGAAGTTCTGCTGTGGGTAAAATGCTATGAACAACATGCATGCCACAGAGGAAATGTTCTTGAATGGAAGAAATCAATTCATGCAGCAATCCTAATTGCTGTCTTATTTTAAGAAACTGCCACAGCCACCCCAGCCCTCAGCAGCCACCACCCTCGTCGGTCAGCAGCCATCGACATTGAGGCAGGACCCTCCACCAGCAAAAAGATTACAACTGGCTGAAAGCTCAGATGAGGGTTAGCATCTTCTAGCAATAGTTTTAAATTAAGGTATAATGCCATTGCATACTTAATAGACTGCAGTATGGTGTAAACGTAACCTTTATACGCATTGGGAAACCAAAAAAATTCACGTGACTTGCTTTGTTGTGATGTTTGCTTTATTGTGGTGGTCTGGAACGGAACCTGGGGTATCTCTGAAGTGTGCTTGCGCCTCCCTAGGACTTATTTATCTTATGATTGGAAGCTTGTACCATTTGACTACTTTCACCCACTTCCCCCACCCTCCACCCCTCACCTCTGGCAGCCACCAGTCTGCCCTCTGTATCTATGAGTGAGTTTCTTTTAGATTCCACATATAAGTGAGATTATATTAGTATTTGTCTTTCTCTACTTCACTTAGCATCGTGCGCTTAAGGCCATCCATGGTGTTGCAAATGGCAGGATATCCTTTTTTACGGCTGAATTATGTATATGTACCACATTTTCTTTATCCATTCATCTGTTGATGGACACTTAGGTTGTTTCGTTGTCTTTTCTATTGTAAATAACACTGCAGTGAACAAGGGGATGCAGATAACTTTCTGAGTTAGTGTTTTCTTTTCCTTTGGATATATACCCAGAAGTGGGATTGCTGGATCATATGGCAGTTCTATTTTTAATTTTTTGAAGAACCTCCATACTGGTTTCCATAGTAGCTGCACCAATTTACATTCCCACCAACAGTGCACAAGGGTTCCCTTTTCTCCATATCTTTGCCAACACTTGTTATGTCTTACCTTTTTGCTAATAGCCGTTAACAGGTATAAGGTGACAGGTATAAGGTGATATCTCATTGTGGTTTTCATTTGCATTTCTCTGATGATGTGAATTTTCTGTGTATTTGAAAACAAAAGCCCAATTCATTATTTCACTCAGGAATTTACGAAATGGAAATACATATGACTGTATGAATAATACATTCACATGTATTATTAATATATATTAATGAATAATATAAATCTTTATAAAACAATTATTACACAATTATATTGAAAAATTAACACTTGTATACATTATTTTTAGTTTTATTCTTTTAACAGAACATTTTAGCAAAATTGTGTTTCAGTATGATCTACTTATTCCTTTTCTAGGCTTTTACCCAATAGGATATATCTATGTAGATGTGTGAACATTTACATATAACCATGTTCACTGAGCAAAATTTAAAATATTAGAAGATTGGGAAAAATCTAATAGCATATATTACATTTGTACTTTAAAATGTTCTATTTTATATATAGTTAACTTACTTGAACAATGTATTCATTTTATAATTGGCAAAATATAAACTTTTTAAATATGAAAAATAAAAATATTGCTTTATCTGTTGACTAACATTTAAGGTAAATTTGAACCGTTTTACTTAGCCTCAGGTTATGAGTGGAAAAGTCAAAATGATTAAAACTGTGTTGAAACATAGCTCATGGGTGATGCCATTACCTAAAATAGGAAAGTAAAACAGAAGTTATTGGATTTTGGACATGTTCCATTTAAAGTGCCTCTGAAAGCCTCCGTGGGAGGTATCCAGAATATACTTGGAAAGATATGTCAGGTGCCATAAAAATAGCTCAGATGTAGACAGATCTGTTTAGGATCCGGAAATGTGGGAAATAATTAGCACTCTAAGTGAAAATTTATTTATAGATAAACACTCTAAGGCCCTCAACTTGGTGAATGTCTAAATGCGAGGTTGGGAGATGTGAAAGGGTATAATGAAAAAGGCCTAGAATGCATACTTAGAGGCATAGAGGGTTGTAACAATGCGGAGTCGCAAAAGGCAAGGGAGGAATATCTCAAGGGGGGCCTGCAAGCCTCAGATGCTTCAGGGAGCAGTCTGTTAGAATGCCTCCGTATTTTTTAAAAATAACATTGTGTTCAGTAATGAGATGGTTGATGAAAACTTTCAAATGAACAGTTTCAACAGAAAGTTAGAAATATTATAGACAGTTGAGGAGTAAGTTGGTGAAAGAAAGTAAGAGGTAGAAATATAGGTAACTTTCAAAATGCCTTGAGATGAATCCAGTTACAGAGATCAGGCAGTAATAGAGGGAGACTGACAAAACTATTAGCAATTACTCAGATTTCTTGCCAGCCTCTACACCAAGACTGTATTATATAAGCAGAGTATAATGAGAGTGTAAGCTCTCAGAAGCTTTTGGAATTTGATGCATTTTAATGACCCAGAAAATTCTTCTCATTCTATGGACAAAACTTTGGAAAAAATATTTGAAGGAAGGTCCCAGCTTCTGTGCTCTGAAATTCATGACTATTCCTATGGCTGTTTCCACAATGATTGAGCATGGCAGGGATTGTAAGGAAGGATGTTCCTGGGACAGAACGCCTTTGGCTCCAGAACTCTCCAAGAGCCCTGCTGACCACTCCTGAGACAGTAAAGCATTCTGAGGTACTTCACCCAGCCTTCATACTCTCCTCTACTGGAGTCAGACAACCTTGCTGCCTGGTGTTTTCACGCAGCCTTTCAGCTCCTGCCCTGTTTTCTCTCACACACGTATTTCCCCTCATAAAATCCTTGAACATTTAACCCCAACTTGGCATCTGCTTCTCAGAGGACCTAGAGTAACACACACGTATAATAGAAGCTTTCAGATGTTCTTTGAAGCTGTGAGCTGCTAGACTTATGCTATTTATTAAAGACAGCAGCTTACATTTATCACATCGTTTCTCTTGATGTTTGCAAAACAGATACTAGTTAGACTTTTCTGATTTTACAGTGGGAGCAGCCCATCTGTGGTCACATTTCTTTTTTCATTGTCCTCCCAATTTTCAAATTTTGAATATCCTGCTTTAAAAAAATCATGACTGGTACCATCCAGTGATTTCTGCTGTTCCTTTTTGTTCTTGCATACGTTTATAGGGTCCATTTGTGAGCTTGGTGAAATTGGTGGATCAGAGCAAGGATTCTTTACATTTCCTCATTTGATATGTAGTGTTTATGTTATTTGATATTTGTCCATTTTGTGGAAATGACATTTCCATCTGTGAAATGATGGATACTGGTTGATGAGTTAGACACATTATAAATCAAAGTAATAACCTTAGTACTATGGTGAGGGAAGTGCCAGGAATCTCTGCACTCATTAGCATGTGCTTTGCATCAAAAGATGGTAGGAGAACAAAGAAGAAAATATCACTGGGTGAAAGCCCCAAAGAAACACACCTCTAAATTATGGGTGAGACTTGGTTCTCCAGTCTTTTCTAATAATGTCCTATTCTTCTTGTGGGATAATTGGATTAAGGATAGGAGTATTGTATGGGGATAAGTTAACCGAATTTGACTTGAATTTTATTAATTACTTTTTCAGTAAGCCTCTCCCAACTTATTAGGCAAGCGTACTGGTCTCTGTTGTCTCTCTGTCACTCTGAGGTCACAGGGTTGGGAGGAGTCCTGTAGTGGTCACATATATGCCAGCATTATAAAATATGGAGCTTCACACTCTGCAAATGCTCCTTCTGTAAGAGACTCTGAGCTCATCCAGCTTGGAGGGAGCCTCTTGAGAATGCAGCTTTATATAAAGGCTTCATATTAAATGATACTTGACCGTATTTAAGTGAAGACATGTGAAATGTGCAGAGTGGGTATAATTATTTTGATTAGTGAACTCTAATGCAGACGCCATCGCATTTCCATACCACAGTTAACGTTTAGCAGAATAGGGAGCCTCAGATCATTAACAACAGGGCATAAGCAATCCTGGCATTTCCCGGGAAACCTATAATTAATTGGAAACCATGAATTGAGGAGACGCATCTATTTCTTTAAAGTTGATTACTTTGTTCTATTCAGATAAAATAAAAGTATAGAATAGGCTGTTACCTAGTATATTCTACTGAATCGTCATTACCTAGTGTACTGTACTGAGAAACTAGACTAGTGCTCTAGGAAATAGTTCCAGAAGACAGGGAGTAAGAAAATTTGCAGGTAAAGCAAAATACACAAAAGTCACAAAATCCTTCCCACCCATTAAAGATTCACCAACATTATGAAGACACAAAATGTTGACTATTAAAACAATCAGTAAAATCTTTGGAGTAGATATTTACATTTATTTTGACTCATCAGAATCCAAACTCCCTTCCCATTTTGGAAGAATGCCTTATCCTCACTATTTAGCTAAAGGGGTACAAATTCTTTCTCTGTCTACCCCTTAGTAGGTAGGATCTATGAATCCGATTCTTTGTCAGATTGATGTTTCAAACAAAGCTTAAACTCTGGAGGGAGTGATGCAGAAAAGAAGGGACAGAATTTATTTGCAAGAGCTTTACAGATTTCTCTGAGATATGCATCAGCAACAGGATTGGCATATAGCCTTGGTTTTAAGTATTCCATGAGGGCTGGGTTAGGCACAATGGATGGCTCTGATACCAAAAGCAACATTCTCATCAGACTAGACTTCTGGTATGAACTTGGCTGTGGTTGTTGTTGCTTAGACTTCCTTGGTCTACCCATTTTCCCAAGCTTGTTTCTCCAGTTTCCAGTCTGTCAGCTACCACATAACTAATTCCTTCCATGTTAGCTAGAGGTTTAGCAGGTGCTTATGGTCAAGAACCCTGAATGATGTGCCACCTTGTTTAAAAATTAGATGTTTTAAAATAACTCTGTTAGGTAATATTTTTCATCCATCATTTTCCTAGAATTATAGCTGCTGAATATTGAAAGTAACCCTAGAAGGCATACTTTAAACAATTCTTTAAAGAGTGCATGGTACCTTCTACAACATTTCAGATTAGTGGATATTTGGTCTTCACTCAGATGCCTTCAGTGGCAGAAAGCTCACAGCTTTTCAAGGCCAGTTATTCCATATTAAGACAATTCTAATTTTCTATTGTTACTTCTTTTAACTAGCTTTCTTCACCTGTAATACTGTGATGATTTATTGGGCAACCTCATCTAAGTTTTAGTTCATATTGAAATTGCAGTAAGTATATATCTCTGTTTTGACAGTGTATAAAGATTCAGTTTCACTGAAGTTTAGAAAACAAAAAATATTTTGAAGAATGGATATGCCACAAATATTGGCTCTAAAGCACACCCTTTGGGAAAAAGTTCATTGTTGCAGACTTGTGATGTTTCTAGCCCAGATTTAGGCCTGGCTCCCTAAATTAAATACAAGTTTGAGTCTTACTAGCTCATCACCATTGGCAACTGCCTCCAGAACCATGTGTCTTCCCCAAACTGCCTGATTTAGTATCATATTTGGGTTCAGTTATAAGTGATAATTAGATCAATATGAGTGTCGGATTGGCTCAAACTTCCTATGACAAAGAGAAGGAAAAGTGTTCATGTATATGAACATTATGACAAATAATTTCCAAAAATAATAACTTGCCAAAGTGAGTGAATAAGATGTAGATAATTCAAAGCTCAAAAAACTCTTAGCGTGAATAATAGTCTCCACTTGGCCTAAAACGTGGCTAATTGCTGTTTATTAACAACACACTTCCCTCTTTTGCAATGGCTACAATAAATGAACTGTTGGAATTCCCCTGATGAGCTATTTCATGGGCCAGGATTTTCATTTCTGCTTCAGAAAACATACCTTCATTGATCGAAATCATGTAGGTGAAGAATAAAGACACACTTGCTTCAGTAAATTAAGGAATTTATATCAGGAATGTATTTGTCCGAAAGGACACCTGATCTAAACAATCCCTCAAATCTCTAGCTGCTTTATCACTTTTTATTTAGTGGTGTCTGCTTTCATCAATGGAGAAACGCAGGGAAATAGAATTTGTTGTGAAACAATACATCAATTTACATTAATATGTGAATTTAAAATTTTTTAATCCATGTATTTCAAACTCTCCTGTAAATGCAACTAAAGTAGTGTGGCTTAGGAGCTGTAACTGAAGACAACCCTCAAAAGTAATAGGTGCAGAACTTGTATGACAATATGTATAGTAGTTCAGCCCTCTGGAAGTGCGTATCATTCAAAATTAATCCTTGGGACTCCTCTGGTTAATTTCCCATTAAATTCACCCTATTCCCCTCCCCACACCTAAGTCCCCTTGAGAAATGTGAGAGATGGAGGCACAGAGGTAAAGACGGAATTTCAGGATGACCACTTCTGCTGTCAGGTGTCCACTCTAAATCCACTTGCTAAAGTGAGTTTGTAAGATGTACAGAATCCAAAGTTCAAAAACTCACAGTATTTTTAATAAGACCATATGGTCCCCAAAGCTACCACTCTGTCTAGAATATCCTTCCTACCATGTCTTTTTAGTTAACTCCATTTATTCCTCAATTATTAGCCCAATCATATCTTTCTCTGGGAAGTCTTCCCTGATCTCATTGAAGACTAGGTATTTTATGAACTGTTTTGGAAAAATGTACTTTTCTTCTGTTACTATTCATTACTGCATGATCATGTATATGTGGTTATATTAGTAATGGTTATTATAATAATAATAACCAATAACAATGGTTATTATAATAATAATGTTCTCACCTCCTGAAACCCCTGAGCCACTTGAGTGCAGGAGCCATATCTTTTTGTTCACCAGTGTATTCTGAGCACCTTGCACAGTGACTGACAATCAGGAAGCACTTGATAAACGGTGGTCAGATGGGTAACACCTTCACACCGTTTGAGAATATGACTTCTCACAAACGTACCATTTTCCTATCTCTCTGCTATTGAGGGGAATAAAGGTTCCTCCTCTAGTCAAGGAAAATCCCTTACCTGTGCTTTGGGTCACTTCCCCCCAAGACCCCTTCACTGTCTCGTCCCAGCACTCCCTGATGTTGCTTTTATCTTCAACCTTTCCTCAAGTTTCTTCCAATTTAGCAAACAAATAAAAACAAACCAAAAAAGAGTCCCCAAAAATCCTTCCAACCGTCCATTCAGTTACTTTACTTATCGGACATACGTGGCAGAACACTTGCAGGTTTTGTCTGGCATTCACCAACATTTTAGGTTATGTAGGTGACTAACATAGACGTAAAATGTATGCTCAAAAAACTGAGTCTAGCCAACATCCTATCTGCTTTACTTCAGAGCCAAGTTTGTAGTTTCTTTAAAGGATTAATTTTCCATAGTTCTCCCCCCATCCCACATCCTGCTTTCTACTGAACTGCTAACCAGCAAGTGGGTAGTCCTCAGGCCCTATCAATTTGATGTCTCTGTAGCATTTGAATCCACTGACCATTCCCTCCTCAATCCTCTTTCCTTCATTGATTGCCTAACACTTCTCTTTCCTGGATCTCCTCCTACTTCATAGAAGATTTTTCTTGGTGTCTAAATAAACTATTATTCCTCAATTCATATTTCACTTGGGTATTCCCTGTGGTTCAGTTTTTATACTTCTTAGGCATTTCCTGGGTGGTCTAATTTAATCTATTGGCTTAAACTATTATGTACAGTCTCAGTATATACTGCAAAGATCTCTGTTTTGATTTCCAAGCCTATGTATCCAACAATTTTCTGGTTTTCTTCTTCATCCGGATATCCTACAGATCTTTTTCAGAACAAATCCATTGTCATGTCTTTCCCAGATCTTATTCTCAAATTTTATCTTGCTGCTTTTTCTTATTCTTATTTTCTTTCTCTCTCAAAAAATTGTCACCCTCCTTTCAGTGGTTTGAGGCAGACCGTTGGTTTTCATCCCTTGATTTGTGTCCACTTCTTCCCCTCACTTGCTGTGATGGTCAGTCATCAAGTAGCATCGATTTCACTTGCTTAAACTTCTTTAGCTTCTATCCTCTTTTCTCCATGTTCACTGCTACTGCTTTTTTTTTTTTAGGGTTTGTCTTCTCTTGCCCAGATTACTAGAAGAGCCTCCTAAGCAGTTACCCTTTAAATATAGTTTTGCCACGCCTCCCAGCATGATTTTTCTCATATGCAAGTGTGGCCATGCTGTTTCAATGTTAAAGCTTCTTCAGTGGATCACCAGACTGTCAAATCACTGTCAACCTCCTTAGCATGTCATAGAAGGCTTCTTGTGCATAAGCCGTTCATATTTTTCATCACTTGTGTATACCTCTTTCAAATCCTATATTTCAGTCAGATTATAATACTTCTACTTCCCCTGAGAGGCCATGCTCCCTCTCACTTCCAGGATTTACTACATGATTTTCCTATTTCTGTTGTCTTTTTTGATCTTCCCAGTATTATAAAGGGGTCCCTTCTTTGTCCTTCAATGATAGAATCCCGTGATTGTCTTTATTATATACTTTTTCAATATCTACAGGATAAAGTTTACTCAAAAATTTTCAACTACGTGTACCCTTTTCCCACCATCACCCCTCACCCTCCTACACATACACACACAAATATGATATAAGAGAGAGGGAATTGATCATCCGATTTGATTTTCTAGTAGGAACTCATGTAAAGTCATACTGTGAGAGTGGCACTTTCTTCGGTCTTCTCCTCCCTTTTAATTTAATGTAACTATATTAATAAAATAATCCAGTGCTATTTTTTCCCCTGCCTGTGGAATAGGCTACACCATTTTCTCCTGCCTTAGGTTTGCTCCCTTTTCTTTTTGCCTCTGTAGGATTAAGTGTGAATTGACCCAGGGCTTTTCTCCTGGGGTAGCCATGGCCAACTCTTATTTCTGCTTCCTTTCTCCTGTGGCTCCAACTGTAAAAAGGCTAAGATTGTGTCTTGAATACAAAAAGTCATAGTTACCTCTGTCTTCTCATATTAAGATCAGGTATTCTCATCAATTATTTTTATTCTTTTAGTTGGCTTGAAAAGTTCTTGAGATTTAAATTTGTATTCATGGGAAGAAATAATTTTTTCCATATTTACTATTATCATTCTAATTCAACTTACCATCTTCTTTCATGAGACCTAATACCATAATAACCTCCTAACATGTGTTCCCATTCCGATTCTTGCTCTCTTTCCAATTCATTCTCTACCCAGAACTCAGCGTGCTATTTCAAAAATATTTGTCTCCTGTTTAAAATGGTTTCCCATTTAGTCACGTCTATTCCCTGCTTAAGTGGTTTCCCATTACACTGAGAATAAAATGTAAACACCTTCTCGTGGTATAAGAGGATTTACTCCCATCTGTCTCTTTTTTTTTTTTTTTTTTTTTTT